>NW_019671949.1:21394-25886 GCF_002708625.1 Rhizopus microsporus ATCC 52813 | reverse complement strand
GATATTGTAACGGCGCCCTAAGAGTAAGTTCACATATGATAGGTCATATATGGAAGAACTCCTAACCGAGTAACGATTACTACAAATATTTATTGATAATGTTGTGATGGCACAGCACTTATGTTATTGAACAGCATAAGTATTGGAAGAAGTGGTCGGCAAAGCATTCACCGAAGAGGAGACAGTACCATGAAGAATTTATTTAAAGGTTGTGTAAAAATATCAAGTTATTGTCTAAGCATTTCTACATCTTGCGGGAAATCCTTGTAAGGTATTATATATACATGCCTTTGGATAAGTAGAAGCTTGTCTTTGTTTTTGAAATAGATGATGCAGAGTAATAGGCATATCCTTAGAGAAGGGCTAAGCTATTTTCATTTTGCTGCTGTCCTTCGTTTGTTTTTAATTGCACAGAAAGCACACTAAGATTATTTCTACTGAACAAGGGCACAAGCGACTGAGTTAACTTGACTATAAATTACTGGTATAGTCTGTTTGTGTGTGTTGCTCGTAAAGGAATAGGAGACAGAATAATCGCAGCAATAATATACAGTTTTTGCTTTACAAATATATCACGTTTACATCATTAATATTGATTGTTAAATCGCTATACCTTTTTATTTCTATTATCAGCGCTATGCTAATCGTGCTTTATTCATCGGAATATCTACTTTAACATTACATTCTTTATGCTTTTATCGATATATGAAATATATCTAGCTAAACTATTTTTAGTGCCTTTAAAAACGCCTGAAGCTATAAATTATTCGCTATATGACAAAGCAGATTATAAAAGTATACAATATAATGCGAAAATAATTTATACATATACATCAAAAGCCATTTTATGTTAGAACAACTAAAAAGAAATAATATCTCTTAGGCCCCTATTTCACGAGAATTTCCATATATACACCATTTTTTGATATATATTCTAATTATCCTAGGCAATAACTGTACAGTCTTGCTTTCGATGATAAACACATAGGTTTTTACTTTTATTCTTTAGTGTACTGAGTTTGAAAATCTCTAGGTTAGTATACAATTATATGAAGATTAATGCCGTATTATACTCTTTAACATGTTTACTCGCTTTTTCAGTTTTATTTAATACTAGCTTTTATAATTATATCATCTTTCATGATTGTAATGATACATCTTACGCTTATAAAGGTACAAATTTTATCGCATATTCCTTTTCAGTACTTTTTTAAAAGAAACAGATATAATTTATACGAAAATCATCTAAAAAAAGCATTATTGTATTTTTTTTTTCAGTAATTAAAAACTGAAGAAGAATGATAGAAGCCAGTTACAGAATAACACAACAGATGGTGATTTTGAAATTTGCAAGAGAGGCAGGAGGTGAAGAAAATTCGAAGCAAAGCATAATTCTATTATGTTCACAAGCTGTCAATGGTGATTTTCCGTTGAAAGATGCACTATGGACTATGCTTTATGTCTTGGTTTTATGAGTTCGACGCGTTACATGTTTTATATTTTCTTTTTAAATATAATACAGGAAGGAGAAAT
Source organism: Rhizopus microsporus ATCC 52813 (assembly GCF_002708625.1). Taxonomy (NCBI): domain Eukaryota; kingdom Fungi; phylum Mucoromycota; class Mucoromycetes; order Mucorales; family Rhizopodaceae; genus Rhizopus; species Rhizopus microsporus. Next base: position 24,353 of record NW_019671949.1, on the reverse strand, counting down.
TACATTGCAATCTCATTTTGTGAACTTATAACTAACAACTGCAATTTCTCTGAATTTTTCACGAGAAAAAGAAAAATAAATATAAAATATTCAGGAACACATGTTCCTTTACCTTGAAGTAGAAATAGAAAAAAAGTAGGCTTCTCGTAATTGTATTGCAATTATTGAAAGTAAGCAAATATGACATGCCTAAGGTAAGATGAACTTCGCGCATCTTCGTCAAATGAAGCAATTTGATGTATTTCAGATAGATCGCTTGTGGGTATGAAGCAAATTAAAAAGAATAAAGAGCCATATGCTTAACAAATGGATTTACTAGATAATTGAGCTCTTTGAACATTTAACATGACTGAAATCAGCTATCTAACATATAGGAATATATCAATATTACAAGTATTATTTAGTATATAGCTTTAAAAAATGCATGAAACTGGAATAACTAAAATATATGGCATATTCATATTAGCATTGGAAACTAACAAGTACTTGCCTATATTTAAAATATATAAGAATTTTTGCATGACACTTAAAATAAAAAGTAAACTTCAATTTCATCAATCATTTACGTATACGTATCTCGCATTGGTAATGCCAACAATATTTATGCAAAAAGATATATTCAAAATTTCATAATTTTCCAATATAGCAATTTCAAAACTATTATATATCTTAGATTCTGAGTGAATGCCATGAGTATGCTTTATTATCTCTTTGAAAATACACTAGCATTTCATCACTATATTTATTTTTAACATGAATCTTGAGCTTTTCACATAAACTCTATAAATTTTTAAGTCTCATTTTTTGACAGGAAAAAAAAGAATCTAATTTTCTATATTACCCCATACCCGCATCACTTTAAAGGTATGAATTAGCGTAAAATGAGGCAAAACTTATATAGTCCTTTCCTATAGAGACGTATACAAGTATACAGACAAAACTTAGATATCTCTTACAAACCTTGACAAATGATTTTTTTAAATAGTAAGTTTCAATGGAAGATTTTTATACACACGGCCTTATTTGCTTTATACTTTGTTTATATCCCTTCATCTTTCCATAAAATACATCTTAGTTCAGCGCAGTTTTTTTTGTCGTTGTGTTGACTGAAACCGTGTTCATGAATTTTAACAGCCTATAGCAATAAAAAGAGTATATATTCTTATGTAATAGTTTAGATAACATAACACGAAGACAAAAGAAATACTCATTATTAATCTTTACTCTAAAATAAAGACTGGAGGAACTTACAAATAAAATAACAATCTACTATCTATAGCTGCTATCAAATGGTCGATGAATCATTGTTCTAAGCGTGTATTATAAGTACTAATGATTGAGTTGACTAGTGGTGCTTGAATCCATAAATAAAGTTTTTAATTCCTTCCTGACGCTGATCTTATTGCTTATTTCATGTTCTGGATTATGATGCTGCTTTTACCACAAGAAAGATTAGAGTAAAGAAGTGTATCCTTTTATATAAAGAAATAATGGTTTATTTCAAAGGAAAGATCTATTAGTTTAACTTATCATCAAAAGTGTACTCATAATCTTATGCTGTATTAATTTACTCTATTCATACTGATTACAGTTGTTTATCTCAACGTCAGTCATTAGTAGACATTGTTCTATGGTTCACGGCTTTTGTGTCTGAGGGTAAACCCCACTTTTACTCCGGCAGATCGTAAGCCCTCGTTAGCTTTTCAACAAACGCAGATTCGGACGTACAGAGCGTACACATACCGGAAGCTTCATTTTTGATGTTCGATTATAACTTATATGTAGGCTTTATGTCTTGTGAAAAGAATTCAATAAAAAAATATACAGAGGATAGTGAAAGCAGTACAGACGATACCGCCATAATTTCTGCTGTTTGCTAATTTTTTATAGTGGCTGCAGCTCAAGTTGTTAGTAAGTCCATGTAATTCATCAAACAAGTTAATCAAACCATGCTTTTTCGAGATCAGGGCAGATTTTAACTTTTTATTGTTTACGATAGAACTGAGAGCATTCTATGCCAACGTTGTGCCATCATAACATTATCAACAAATATTCATAGCTATCACTCTTTGGTTGTAGCCTATCATATGCGCTCTTTCTTCTATCAAATTCCTGAAGCGTCGTTATAGTACTTTAATCGAACGTCAATGCTCACATACTCCAGACTGAGACCTTCATATTCGATAATCACTAACAGGAAAGGTTCATCTTAGTCTATAAGCCCTTCACATATTTATTGGATGAACGTAAATAGATATGCAACTATACCAATTATTGCTATTTCCCACAGACGCTGAAAAGTATAAATGTCTTGTTTTATTCATTGCAAATAAAAATCATCATATATATCAATCTCACCGGTATATTGACCTTTGCTATTCTACTTTATTGTTGGTTTTTATCTTTTACCTTAGTAGTTGGCAAAATAGCAAAGCTAAGAAGCCCATAATTAACCCGTCTTACTCTATAGCAAATAAATTGAAAAGTATAAATAAAAACTACTTTAGATCAATAAAAATACAATTCAGCTTTACTATATCCTTTAATCTTCATCTTTTGAGCAAAGTGCAGCAAGAGCAGAAGAAGAGAGCCATAAGGAATAGAGGAAGTACTATCTCAACGTGTAGTTGCTGTAATTGCAGTTGATTCAGTGTGGTTTTGTAGGTGGTGACATCTTATTCGAGTGAATTCATGACTGCAAACTTGTTCAAATTAGCAGAGAGGAAGGATATAGGAGAAGAGGTAAGAGATATTGACAATTCAATGAATGAGATGAATAAGATGGTACTAAAACTGAAGACAGATGGCTTTTTGTTGTTGAAATATCAATCAATGATTTGCAAAAAAAATTAAATAGATACACTATTTCCAGAAAGAGATGTCGCGTTGACTTGTCGCTTTTTCGTATAAATTATATTAAAAAAATTGCCGTAAACAATGAGAATTTAAAGGTACTGAA
>NW_019671949.1:20145-21277 GCF_002708625.1 Rhizopus microsporus ATCC 52813 | reverse complement strand
ACCTTTAGTTTTACGATGAGATAAGAACGTAAGGTTATTAGCAGCAAGACTGTAAGAAACCACTAATAAGAACACAGAAAGAGACAGATTTGAGGGCACTAGTATTATCAATTGCTTGAACTCGCGTAAAATAAATCCAAACAAACAGAAATAGCAGAGAAAAAAAAAAAAAACAAGTATAAACACACAAACACACAAGTGATGAGATTATAAGTGTGGGAGGGAGATGTTCTTTATTCCTTTAAAACAACTTCTTTTATAGTCTTACAACTAACAATCTAGAACACGTGAAGTTACAAAAAAACGAACAATAAAAATTAATAAAATAAAAATAAAAATAAAAAAATGATGGTAGCCCGAGAAACAAGAGAAACAATATCGGCGAATTCAATTAACAGTGACCTGCAGATACTATTCTAACTTGTTGTATGGGAACCGACTTGATGGGACAATGGGTGCTGTTGTACGAAAGAGGACTTGAGATCGACAAGAAGTACCAAGCAAGCTGACCTTGAATAGAGCGGGAGTTCAAAGCCCAAACTTTCAGTGACGTAAAATTTCTGAATTTGAACTCCGGCACCTCTTTAGACTTCTTAACCATGTACTTCTTTAACTTCTTGCCGTACAGCCAATCCCACCAATCAGTTACCACCAAGGCAAGAAAGAACGTATCTCCGTGGTCACCTGAGAGTCACGTGATGTTTATAAATGTCATAATTAGAATATAGCTCTCTTCGCCGGAAGAGAGGGCTTAGCTCAGCGGTAGAGCGGCAGATTGCAAATCTGTAGGTCCCGTGTTCAATCCACGGAGTCCTCTTAGTTAAAATACCAAGTTGTAAAACATTGTGTGTATTTTTGACGTTTATTCGGATAAACCTTTAGCCGTTTCGTTAAATTCTTATTCGCTGTAGCGTAGCACAGTTTTCAAAACTTTAATTACTTTTTATCAAGTATAAAAGAGTGTGACGATGATGACGATGAAGATGCGGCGTCACCCACTCACTTTTAAAGTCAGTCACTAGTGACACTGTGACGGGTTATGTTGTAGCACTAATAACCATAACTGATGATACCCTTTTTGGTATCTTATACTCTGCATGTCCAATGCAAGTTTTAATGATTTATGATTTAT
>NW_019671949.1:0-19940 GCF_002708625.1 Rhizopus microsporus ATCC 52813 | reverse complement strand
TGCTTTACATTGATCTTATAATAAGATCTGGTGGTCACTACAATACCAAATTCTACATATAAAACTTATTTTTAACCTTACTACTAACACCCAGTAACACTGATTCTTTTTGGACTGCGAGATTAAGGTTTCTCCATTTAACGTTTGAACCTTAAACCAAATGAACTTTATATCGACCAACCTTATTTTTAACAATATAAAAAGAGCAATGCTTTTGCTAAAAGCTCAATTCATTCAATAAATCACCTACGAATTGAATCACAGCCTTTTCCTTTTTATTTTTATCTTTTATTAACTTCTGGATAATCCAATCAAGTGGATTCAGGAACCTTTTTATCTTTATTATTCTTTTTACTTTGTACAACTCAGTCTGATCAACTTTACACGATCTGGTGGCCACACATCGAACCTTTATTATAACTTTACCTTTTAAACACTTTTGCTACGAACCTCAAGCCTTACAAAAGACTACGAACACACAAACTTCTATTTTTATTACTGTAATTTTTCTTATTTCGTTAGAGTGAGCTGGGTAAATTTGTTATAGGCAAGAGCTTGTATAAAGTTTGCGTTTAAACAGAGTTCTGAGTAGTATAGTGACCACCATATCTTATTAAAAGATCAATTGTTAAGTTCATAAAGGTATGAAGATAAAAGAATAAGAGCAGGAACTTTTATAACAAAAGTTAAGACCTGTTTATTGTATGAATATAAAATAAAGAGAAAAGGTGATTGATTCAATTAATTGATGAATGAATTCTTTTGGCAAGGGGAGGCAAGGACTAAGGCTATTTATATGTTTTTGAGAGGACATCAGGACTAGTTTTTGTATCGATATTTTCAAAAATATGAAAATTTCAAATATATGAAATTTTCGTATTGATCTTGTGGTACTCTATTACCAAACTCGTCTAATATGTCACAATAAAAGATAAAAATAAAAAAGGAAAAGGTTGTGATTCAAATCGTAGGTGATTTATTGAATGTCCTGAGTTTTTTGCAAAAGCATTGCTCTTTTATACTTGATAAAAAGTAATTAAAGTTTTGATATTTAAGGTTTTGATATTTAAAGTTTTTTTTTTTTTTGAGAACTGTGTTACATTACACCCGATCAAGCCGAGTTTAGTCGAGCTGGCGACCTTTGTTGCTAAAATGAAAATATCAGCCTTGTGAAAACATTCGCTTTATTGAAAAGGATGAGGTTGTAAACAAAGAAATAATATAAATACTCCCTCCTGTGGAAGACAATTCAAGTGATTATTATTAACGATTAAATTTATATTATTATCTTACATTCAAATAAACAGAGAACCTTCTGTTGTAAAAGTTTCTGATCTCTTTTCTTATCTTTGCTTTTATTCTTCTTATGTTTGACCTTACGTACAAGATCTGGTGGCCATTCCACGCACCGAAACTCATAAAAACTCAATAAAACACTTTGAATTATTAACAACCTATATGCCTTACAGAAAATTACATTGTCGTTGTAAACAAGATTCAATATTTTGCCCCTGATTGCGCCCTCAGCTCACACCATGAGGACTAGCATTGTCAACCTACATGGTGCCATCATATAGTGTGCCCACACTATGCTATGAGATAGTGTCAACATCACTCTCCCTGTTATTTTTATCAATATAAATAACTCAATGTTTTGAATAAAGGATCACTAGGTTTAATTAAATTAATCAATCTACAGTATTATTCTCAATTCAACTATCTTACAACTTCTTTTCTTATGAAGACATCAATTCAAACTTGTTATATTTGATTTTGTATAATCAGGATCTGATAATCACTGACTCGATATTATACTCAGTTTGTTACCTTAACCTTTTTTACTTTAAAATCTGTCTTAAAAATTTTAGACTCTCCAAGGTCATTAAGCTAAAACAAGCAATTGCATTTGGTGGTCACTACGAGGGAAAACAAAACCGAAAACAACAAGAAATTTTAACACAAATGCTTGCAAAAAAAAAAAGCTAAACTCATCAATAAAACATTACTCTTACATATCAAAAGCTCAAGAAAGATATTTACAATGTCCATCCCTACAGGATGATTACGGCATGCGGTAAAATTTTGCTCTGAACGAAATATCCAGAAAAAAAAAAATCGAGACCTGACCTAAGGCAAAATTATTTAATTTACTTAAAAAGTATTACACGACACCTGAACTTATACAAATTTGCGAATTGGAATATAATGAAAAGCGCCAAGAAGAACAAGAACATCATCAAATATTTCTTGCAAGAATACTCGAAGCAGTAGAATTAGCAAACGCTGCAAATGACGCTGTGATTCAAAGCCGTTTTCGTGATGATATCTTTAGAGAAATTGAACAGTTCTGTATTCAGAGTAGTTTTCATAAATTTCAAGACTGAATTATTCACACTGGTAAATAGGTCTCGTAAACTAACTATTGTCGATAATCTCTTCATTCTAAAAGATGCTAACCAAGCTCTTATATATTAGGATAACAATTTGAACAACTATCAATACAGGAGTAATCACAGCATAGGGTTATTTGATACTGAAGAACATCCTTCTCAGTATATTCTCATCAGTAATATCTATAGTACTAATAAAATTAGAAACACTGACCGTTGCTCCCAATGTAATTACTGGTTCTCACTTATAAACTACTATGAAGACGACTAGAATGCCTAATGAACCACAATCCTTTGCAAATATAATTAAATACATTGGTCACAAATAACTTCTGTTCTTTAGAATTTTATTGTTAGTACTTTGCCCTGCCTGCAAATTAATTTAACCCTGATTCTAGTAAAACATTAAAACCAAGGAAGCGTTGAGTATTGCAATAATTCTGAAGTATGAGGTGTTGTGTTATTAGTAAAGTGAAATTAAATGAAGAAAAGAGCTCGCCTTGCAAGAAAAAAAAAAAGCTGAGTTAATCTCTACTTATAAGTTCCTGTCAATTGATTGTAGCGTGAAAGATACTGTAAATGTAGTCTATAACTAAGAAAAATAGTATAACTACGACTTTTTAAAAGAATATAGCTCTAGTAAAGTATCACAATACGGAATGATGATATTAAGATGAGCAATGCTTGTAATAAGGACCCTAAAGACATAAGAATATATCAGTGAATTCCAGTAATCTATGCTAATACAAGCTTAGAAAGTAGTAGAAGATGCAAACAGATATAAATAGCTCTAGCTTGTTCGATTTTGGTTACTGTACAAGGTTGTATCCGCCTTTGGCGCTGTGCTTACTTTTGCTGATTTCAGGCTACATCAACGTTAAAGAATGTATAGGAACAAGCTTTCTTTTTTTTTTTTTTTTTTTTTTTTTTTTTTTTTTTTTTACTTGCAAAATTAGCTGTCTTTAGCAGCTTGAGGCAAGCTACGTAGTTTTCTTGAATTTAATGTTGTCAAGACATAATCTACTATTTCCCCTTGATATTAAGCGTACCCCGTTGAAAGGTCAAAGCATCATTATTATTGTCGTTTTGCTCAGCGGCGCGCATATCCAATATGGCCAAATAGAAGTCAACCAGTTTTACTTTATACATACCTATTTTTTGATGTGATCAAAATCAGTAATATAATCTGTTCCGTCAATAATCGCATAATGAATGTCATTTCTTTCACAACGTTTGTATTTGTGCTAGTGTCCCGAAATAAACAAATCAATACCACCATGTCCAAGGAGAGACGCGGATTGATTTTTGATGGAAGTACTGTAATTACTCTGTCTCTTTTGAAATCAAACTTCAAGATCCCTATATTCTAAAAGAGGCAGGACATACACAATTGCAATACGAAACTAGGCTCGTTGAAACTGGAGTATTCAGTTTTGCTCTTGAGACAGATGTACCAAATATATTGGTTGACATTCCTGCAATTTAAAATTGATCGAATCTTGCTCGGCCCCTTGACTGTAAAAAGCTTTAAGAAGAAACGTTGTTTTTTCATATGCGAACGCTCGATTACCTTTGAATTCAAAACAGGATTCATCTGCTTTGTCTGCTGCTTTATCCCTTAAACGAAATCTGGCCAAATGATCCGATTCAGATTAGAACCTGCAGGTGTGAATAAAGTTCGAAAATAAACTATCACGCTGATAGAGGAGCCTTCAGTTATTATCAAGGCATGTAATCCGCACAGCTTTGTGATCCAGTCTCATGTAGTTTCTTGAGGAACATGTATCCAGATTCTTGAAAAAGTTAATCGAAATAGCTGCTTTGAAGATAGGCATAAAGCAAACAGGGGAAACTCACTGTAGCTCTAGGCTATAGCCTGTGAGTCGCTTACAACATACAGAAAAAGTAAATTCTACTCTCAAGTGATCTGGATCAGTTTGAATGACCTCTAGCGTGTTTGTGAAATAGCAGCAAAACAAATAGTTTTTAAAGTAGCCCAGAGACATGTACCGTTGACCATGGTGCTAATCAGAATCAAGTATGAGATAGTAATGATATCAAAGCAAGATCTTTGGCATTGGCTTTATCTGTTACAGTAGCAAGTGCACCCAAGTCCCATTCAACATCAAATGGCTGCACTAAAAACTTTATCAGCAACCGTTTCGTTATAAAGCATATAATAAAAAGTTTGCAATTATAGCTTGCCTGATAGCCCTTTCCCTGCTTAAAAGCATAAACTTTATGTTTTAGCTTTTCTTTAAAGTATCTCAATAGAAAGCATAACAATTATCTGCGTAGTTTAATTTACAATCTTAGTAACATAGATCTCTGCCCTTCCACCCCAAAGTTAAAAAGTCAACTCATTTTTACGCCAGCTCCTTTTAGTGAAGAGCTATTGGTATCGGTTATGAATTCAGCAGCAGAGACAAGGATATTGACAATAGCAGACGAATCAGAATTATATGAAGAGGTAACATTAGCAGTAGAACCAAGAGTGGCATAATTTGAAGCAGGTTGGAAAGCGCCATATTTGGCCTGAAGCCTTATAATAAGTTGAATATAATCTTACAGCAAAGTATACATTCTACTCTCTATTTCCTGTATTGCATCAAATGAGAAAAGAAGAAGAATAAACTGAAAGCAATATAAAGCGACATACTCAAGAATCATTAGTCGTTCTGTTCTCATATAAAATGACACTATTTGTAAATAATGAGCTCTTTCTTATTTTGATTTTGTAAATCACTAATATATATATATACTGGAATTATCAGCGCTTCAGTACGTGATCAGTATCACTTTGAATTTCGCTTTCAAATAATAAGTCAGACACATGCTGCATATATGTGTGCAAATTATGTACTGCTATTTCCTCATGGAACATATGAGTGACGTTAGGGTCCGTGCCTCTTCTCTTCTCTATTTACTGTTACTTCCTCGATCACTGTTCCTGATGTTACATGATGGTCCATGGCCATCCTGTACCATTTTAGTATCTCTATCCATCACTTTTATAAAGAAAAGTACTTTGAGGATTATAGCATGATGTGTAGTGTATCAAAAGTAGAGTGCTTTTTCATTCAAGGATAGATTTTACTATTAAAGAAAAAATGGTTAATTAATAATAAAGTATTATATATTGTTAATCTAACACGACAGGGATGTCCGCAGCTACTTTTCCTTTTTTCTTTTCTTTACTTCAACATGAAGCGAAAGAAAGACGAAAGCACTCTGTCTTCAAAGGCAAAGTGAGACAAAGAAAAGAGTATGTAAGCTATAAAGTCGACATGACATATCAAGAGTCTATTTAGCTGCCTATTGCGGGCTCCCTTCTTTATTTGCACAAATGCAAACAAACTTAATCAAATATACATCTTTTGAAACAAGTGGTGATGACTTTCAAGAAACACCATTACTTAAAAAAGGTAAAGATAGCGTCTATTAGTTTCATCTGTTTTATAACATGTTGCTGTAAGAGGCAAGAGCCCCCGTACTTCTTTGAAAACTGCTAAAGAATACAAAGCTGCTTTCAATCCTTAAAATGTTGTTACCAGTGAAAAAGTATGTATGCCTACAGCCAACAACGATATGAGTGTTGAAGCTGTATTACATGCTCCTACTCCTTCCACTAGTCGTACTTCTGCTCCTATCAAGGCCTATAAGAAATATATAAGTAAGCTTGATAAGGTTGAAGCATTTAAAAGGAGAAAGAAAAGAATAAGACAGCAACTAGCGAACAAAAACAATCTAGGTGCCCTTCTTGTGATGGAGCAATCATTTTTGCTCCTCCAACAAGCTGTGTCCTATGAATAAATCAAAAACGAAGCTTCCAAAACCTAAAGATACCGCTGAGAAAACTTCTGTAATCAAGATATCTTTGGCTAATATCTGTGGATATCCCAAGTTCGTTACTTTGATTTAAGAAGTAGTTGACCATATCACTCAACTGGTGTATGCTGGATCTATTTTTATTAATTACTATGTCTTGGAACTTCTCGAGGATGGTGAAGAATTATTTATGATGGCTCAAAATTTGTTCTATAGCATGTTTTCCATCTTTGATGGCCAAGGAAAGCATGCATCTAATAGTATCAAGAAGAGTTTCAAGGCCTTTTGTGAATCTACTTCTCTTACTCAACCCGACTTGTACAAGCGCGCAAGTAAAGGATATATGACCATTGCATCTTCTATGGCCAAGCAATATGAAACACTGATCCATAACTACGTATGATCTACTTACGAAGACAGGACTCTTAGACATATTCTTAAAGCCTTATCCGAAAAAACATCTCCTTACTTCTGTGATGATAGCCTAACAGTCAAACATATCTTTCAACAAAAGATAAACCTCAAGTTTACCTGGTCATCCACTGTAGACCGAACTGAAATATATGAAACCATTATCAGTAACTTTCTTACTTTCTGATTAATGTACGATGCTTCTAATGATGCTGACGTACCAAGTAAAGGCTAATTTGTATGCCAAATCTCAATTTTATATGAAATAACCACACTTTATACAGAAGGAAATGGAACAAAAGAAGCTCAGTCAAGAAACGAAGCCTCAAGGCAAAGCACCAAGCAGTTACGTCCACAGAAAATCACAAGAGCTTCCTTTTGTCAAGAAGTTGAATACAAGCAAGTACAGATCATTAAAGGAAAACACATTGACTGCTATCAATTCCAACAAGCCCTTGGAAATAACAAGCAAACTGAAGAACATTGATAAAAAGGATATTGATGCTGTCCAAAGCTTTATCAAAGCAGTACAAGCAAGAATTCAAGACAAGACTTTCATGCCTCTCAAGTACACTGACCCTCAAGGATTAAGGTACTTTTCTTTACTTTTTTTATACAAGATTGAGCATCAGTCTTTCTGGAAGCTTGCCAAACAATGTGATAACAAGATCAAACCAGGTCAAAAGAATGATAATTGTTATGTAATGGTTTATAAGACACACAACAAAGACAAAAGAAGTACTCTTTGAGACTAATCTTAATTCTGAGATAAAGGCAGAAGGAACATACAATTAAATAAAGGATCTACTATTTATAGTTGCTATCAAATGGCTGTTAAGCTACTATTCTAAGCGTGAATTATAATTACTGAGAATGTGATTGACTAACGGTTCCTGAATTCATAAAGAAAACTTTTAATTCGTTCCTGGCACTGATCTTATTGTTCATTTCATGATCTGGGTTATGTTACTGATTTTACCGTGAGAAGGGTCATCTTTTAAAGAAGTATATCCTTTTATATAAAGAAGTAATGATTCATATTCAAAAGAGGGATTCTATTTAATTTGACTTATCACTAAAAGTGTATGCACGTAATCTTATAATGTATGAATTCACTCTACACATACTGATTACAATCGTTTGTCTCAATGTCAGTCCTTAAGCAGACATTGTTTTACGACAATAATGACTTAACTTCATGGTATTTAATGTCTTTGATTTTTTAAAAATAAGCTACAAGACGATTGAAAGCTTGACTTCACGTCCAAAGAAGTTTGCGTACGCTTAGTTACATGTCTTTTCTTTTAGTCTAAATAAATGCTGTCATTGTAGAAATGTGATCATTACTGATGGTTATGCTGTATTCTTCATGTTTAAGAGAGCTGCTTCCATCCAAGGTGAACCTAGAAGGGAACCAAAGGCTCCCAAAGGTTTTACTGATATTGCTGACGATGCAGAAATTTGGGATGTTGATCCTGGTATATCAACTATCTTTACTGCAGTTAAATCTACAGAATATGAACGTATCTGAACTACAAGCTTGCAAGAACACTATCATCTATGTGGTTACAGTCTTGCTACAAGAAGACGAAAAGAACACCAAGAATGTCATTTAGACGAATTTAGGTATATTAGTGAACTGCCTACTTTAAAAATTGCAAACTTGACTTCGTTTTTTCTAGCTACCTCTACACGCCTACAAAACTATCAAAGAATCCATAACTATTACTGTCAAGATAAATGGTATATCGCTTTCTTACATGGTATGTATTTTAATAACGCTGCGTATGGCATAGGTCTCAAAAGCTAAAGTTCAAAGTGTATATCAACAAGCAAAAAGGAACTCAAGAAATTGTTAAAAGACTCTTTGAAAACAGCAAGAAATATGGCACATCAAGCACAGTTGGCGCTAAAAATCAAAACCCAAACAAAAGCAAACATGAACCTTTACCTTCTGCTGACCTCCCTTCCTCCTCTCAATGGAAGCGAATCGTTGCACTCGAAGATGGTCCTTTTTGTTCAAGTATGAAAAGCAAATGAGCTGCACCTACTAGACGTATTACTAAAGAAATCAAACGAAAATGCAAACAATCCAACGAGGGGGCCGGATTTGTTTATGTTGACAAGTATTTAACGAGCCAGATCTGTAACGTGTTTGACCAAGTATATTACCAATATCTCCATTGCTGGATCAAAGCGAAGAGTACACGCTGTCCTCAAGTGTGAATCTTATAGTACGGTGTGGAATCCCGATGTGTAGAGTGTATTAAATATATACCACATCTTTGTTGACAAATCAAAACATGACAATGAAGGCCCTCCCTCCTTCAAAAGACTAATGGTACTGTGGACTTAATGTGCTGTCCATAACGGCAGTGTATTCCTTAGCGCTTCGGTAGGTATAAAACAAATAATATATTATTCATTTGTCTTCTAGTTATATAGAGACAAACTTGGCTTATGTTTATATTTTATGCTTTATTACATGTTTTTATGGTATAGGTTAGCTTTCATTTATCTCTTTCCAAGTAAATAGCAGAGTAGACTTGAGCTGTAAAGCATCTGTCTTTGGTAATTCGCTAAACTGCTTAGTTACCGATAGGCTCGTTTCAAGGTTTTCAGGGCTGACAAAGTCAACCGCGCACTTGATAGCTTCTGTGCAGTTATAGACTTGATGTGGACATCCAGCTGGTATATAGACGGCATCACCGCAATTCTGGTATATTTTCCAAGGCTTAATACCTGTCTGCTTTTCTAGTAGCTTCAGTTCATTGTCATCCATGTATAACGACTGACTGTGGATGGGATGCCACTTTTTCAGAAATTTCTGGTGACGCTTCTTTAGCCATTTTGACAGTGCTTTAGAATCCTTTGCAGCAAATATATGCCAAATGGCAGCAGCGTGATTGGTGTTATTAGTTTTTCCGGCATAATACATAAGGTTGACCGCGTCAGTCATGTCGCAGTGGAGGTTAGTGTTGCCAGACATATATGAAATAAACATTTTGGGCCCAAGGTCAGGAGGAAGAAATTCAGTAGGTAAACGATTGGCCAAGTTAAAATAACCATCTGTTGCACTGTATTCAGGTATTGGCACAGTAGCCATAAACTCCTTATAGAGCTGGGGAAACTTGTTTGCGATATCTTCAGTAGGTGGCCAGTCCTATAAGTTACTTTGTCAGTCATATGCAAATGTTATAATAGAGTTTTTATGTTACCTTGACTTTCAAAAGTTCAGATGTTCCCAGTTTCTTTGCCAAAGCCTTGCGCTTGCGGTGATCTGAGAAGCCTTCAAAGTACTCTTTCACAGTTGACTTGTTTTTTTTTGTATAATCTTTACAGTCAATGACTTCAATGGGATCTTTTCCGTAATGTTTGATAAAATATTCAGGAGACCATTCAGAATCAGCGTCCTTTAGTGAATTGGTAATGATTAAAGGTTTGTGTTGTTTCCAATAAGCCTGGAATTGTTCTAGGGTTATGCTTTCGCGTGGTATAACTAGGTGCTCATCAGAGGTAATAGTACATTCAGGAATAGACAGACTCGTGGCAGAGGAGCGGCTAGTATCAGATGATGGGTTCAATGTATTAGTATCGAGGGTATTCATAGTGGGAGTAGGGGAATCAGGCGCATGGGAGGAGGCAGCGCTGGTAGTGGTATATTCAGAAGCACTATGGATGGTAGTAGAGGGGGATAAGGAATTTTCAACGGTAACAATATTGGCTTTTTTGGGAGGAGCATGTACCACATTAGAGGCTGATTCAGCTATTGGAGAAAGTTAATAAGGAAATAAGCGCGTAACAAAATTTATCCTTACATGTCTTTAAGCTCGTATTGAATGAGAGGGTTGAAGAGACTTCAATATCATCAGATGGGCTCTTCATGACAATCTCGGTATCGTTAAATTCCTGTTGATCCTCAGAGAATGATCTTTTCGTGCCACGGTGTTCTCTGAAAAGACTTGACTTGAGCTCAGAGAAAGAATCATCTGAGTACTTGCTAAATAAAACGAAATGATCAGGCGTATGATGGACGCAATGAAGACACCTCATCAAGTTGGCATCCTTGAAACATGAAGGGCAGATTTCATAAGCGCAAGTAGCGCAGATATAGTGATAGTTGAATATGCTAGTCAAGCAACTGTCACAGCTGTGGCCGTAGCCACCAACAAATTTACGGTTGATGACAGACGATTCATCGCTCAAAGCAGTAGTAAGTTGTTCTTCATCGCCGACAATCTGTCTCAGTACTGGCTCAACGTACTTTTGAATGTACTGCTTGGCTGTACTAGCTGGTGGCTTGGGTTTAACTGCAATAGCAAGTTTAGCTTTCAAAGGATCTTCTGTTGTAGCAGAAGGAAAGTATGGACCATAAGTCAAGGTGTTATCGGCTTCGACTTTGAAGGCTCGTAAGTCAACAAAGGAGCAATCACCTTTCTTACGCGTGCAATTACCACAAGAAATAGCAGTGCTATTACTATCGTTCAACTTAAGCTTACGGCAAGGTAGCTGTTGAATTTCTAGTTTGATACGCTTTTGTTGACGTAAGCACTCTTCCACTTCACTGCGTGTTAATGAAGCAAACTTTCTCTTTGAGGCGTTTGAAGACATTTATCAAAAATGGGGGTAAAGAAAGAAAGATAGGGCGAAAAAGAGGAAAAAAAAAGTCTTGAAAAGTAAAAACAACAATTTAAAGTCAGTTGCAATCTTCAGATGTTAGTGACTAAGTTGTCATTTGAAGAGATACCTTTGCAGTAAACACGGTTGCACGTAACCTAATTCTCTTGATAAAAGTAAGGGAAAAAAGAGGACAAGTATCATATTTGTGTTCTCTTTTTGATAGCAATATCGTTACGGACATTTTAAAAGAAAGAAAGTCATGCTTTAATGACTGTGATTAGCTAGAGTCTGAAGATAAGCTCTTTAGTGACATCCCCTTTCTCTATTATTAATATTACAGTGTTTTGCGTTTGGAAATAGACCTTTTGAAAAATTAATTGTGAAAGGAGTACCATTCTGTTTTCAAAGTGTTGGTGGACTTCTAAGCAAGACTCTCTCCAGAGATCAAATAGCCCATCAGATTGATTGCGTACACTCCATAGGTATAATTTGGTTTCTGCTCACATATATATCCAACTTCTTTAATCCGAAAAACTTTATCATGTCATCTGCTTAGTATTGGAATTTTAACTCACAGAAACCTTTGTAGCCTTCAATTGATAGCTCATAGGGTAAATACGACAAGATAGCCCCCAAATAAAACAAGATGATGTTCTTCTATAGTACGCCCAATGATAAGTTTCTGTTCACGTTCTAGTTCGTCTTTATTAAGGTGCTCATCAGCGGCAGGTCCCATACTTCTTGTTATTTATTTGGAATTCATATCTTGATACTATTGATAATTTAAAGAACACTTGTACGAAAAGGCCATTTGCAAGACCACCTCAGAGTACGTAGATAAAGAGGTCAAGTGTTCCAAGACTAGTCTTCAGACAAAGGATTCACGTCGTTGTATGCTTAAATTGAAGTTTACTTGTTATTTTGCTGCAACACCCGCATTACAACTTCTGAGAGACCTTGTTTTTGATGGTAATACCTTCACTGTATCTTTGTTAACCAAATTTCAACGTCGAAAATAGCTCTTCCAAATAAGTTAAAACTTTGCATTGTCGTACAAAACAGTTCTTTATTTTTAGAAATACACGAAAAAAGCCTGTGGTGAAGGGAGAAAGCTGAGATTAAAGTTTTTTGTGTGCCTTTTTTTCTTTTCTTTTTTACAAGATGACAATCAGCTGTCATAGCAATGAAGGACATGCGTTGGCTTCTATATCATTAACTCACGTGTATTTTGATCCTCAAGATAAAATATCATATGCTTTCGCTTACATCACCCTAGCTCCTATCGCCATTCTCGTTTTCTACGCATCTGTTATTGTGTCTCGTCGTGAAATGGCAGGGATCCTGATGCTTTTAGGACAACTTTTGAATGAGGTCATCAATTATTTGCTAAAGGAGGCAATAGAACAAGAAAGGCCATACGGTAAACTGCAAGTAAACCATTGATAGCTTGGTGATTATCCTAAAATTAATGTAAATGTACGATAGCTCACTTGGGTGATGGATATGGTATGCCATCTAGTCATTCTCAATTCATTTGGTATTTTGCAGTCTATGGAGCACTTTATTTGATGAAGAATATTTCATTTCATCAAAGTATCCGGAAGGTGCTCATAAGCAACTTAATGCTACTACTTGCCATTTTAGTATCCATCTCAAGGTGAATAATAACCTTATTAAAATTGGACTGTATTTTTATATATTGACTTGTTTGTTACAGAGTTTATTTAGGATATCATACGCTAAACCAAGTTATTGCTGGATCATGCATTGGCACATGTTTTGGTATATGCTGGTTCGCTCTTGTTCAATTGATCTATTCAACTGGCATCATCGATACCATCATTGACTCACCTTTAGCAAAGATGATCTATTTAAAAGATATGAGAATGATCGATAACGTAGTTGAATGGGAGTATCAACAATGGGAAAAAGCAAATAAAAGACAAAAGCAGCATTAATCTAATGTCATGGTAACGCCCTTTTAGTACATTTTTGTTATGATGTCATTTCTCTTTCTCTGTTGCATAACTATACAAAAAATCGGCCTCTTTTTCTTTTTTCTCTTTCTTTTGTATAAAATTTATCATCACAACGCGAAAACTATATTATTATAATAAAAGCAAAAAATACACACATAGTTAAAGGCTTCTTTAAAACATAAACAGATCTGCCACGATGGACAGTGACAACGAAGAAATCTTGCCTTCCATCAATTCTGATCCAGTCGACTTGATCAATCAAATGACCTATCCTACACCGCCACCACTGGCAAGCATGACCAAAACTTTCTCTCGATCTGTGCCCAATTCACGAAGAAATTCGAGTGATGACCATATAGATCTACTACTGAACTCAAAGTTATCTCTCAATGAACCTTACGATAGGTATATGACATTGATCACAACTCGATTCTTTACTTATATAAAAAATATGTAGAGAATCGTCACTTGCTCAAGAATTGACGAATGGATTAGGGTCACATATGGGACTGCAAGGCACTATACAGAGCAATACAGAAGGTATAGAAAGAAAGGAAAAGGGTAAAAGATCACTCATCCTGATTCATTACATGCAGGTGCTGCTTTCTTTATCCATCATCCTTCAGTACCAAAGCATACGACAACAATTAAAAACCTAGTAAGCTCATATGTTATCAAGTTTACATTTTATTAACTTGAAAAAGTTCCCAGTGGTAACAACACTGACCGAAAGCACATCAAATGTTTGGTCACCGTCATTCACGCCTAAAACGATCAATCCTCTTCTTCCAGAATCTATTTCCGGTCCAACCAGACGTTATTCGCATGAGTGGAATCCTGAGGTCAATGACCGATACGGAAATGACAGTTTTATCCCTCAAAGCAGACAATCTACCTATTCAACTACAGATCCCGTGAACCATCGACGTTCCATGAAAGAGATACATCGCCAATATTACCCTGTGGATTCTGTCTTTTTATCTCAAGAATTGCGGTTTCACATGATGAGCTCTGCTACACCATCTCTTTACCAACAGCACACCCTTAGTAGTCATGGTCCTCTATTGCAAACACCTTTTTCTGCTTCATCATTGAATACGACTTATCAAAAGACAAAGGCTAGAAATGGACGACACGCTAAACATGATATGAACTATAATACCAATCGACGGTCGAGTGCCAACCAAGATCGCTTTGTGGATGCAAGTGTCAGTGACTTTGCAGGTAGGCTATATGATCTATGTAAAGATCAAAATGGGTGTCGGTTTTTGCAAAGAAAGATTGAGGAAAACGCCAATGAGGAATTGGACTTGATATTCAATGACATTTACAGCCACTTTGCTGAATTGATGATAGGTAAAAAAAAGCATACATGTATATAGACATCATGATTGACAGAAAGAGGCATGATTAGATCCTTTTGGTAACTATTTATGTCAAAAACTGTTGGAAAAATGTAAAGATGAACAAAGAATTCAATTGATTCAAATCATTCGTCCACACCTTGTCGATATCGCGCTAAATATGCATGGTACAAGAGCAGTTCAGAGACTGGTAGAGTGCGTGTCTACTCATGAGCAGGTAATTGAAGTAAATGTCAACAAAAAGGGCGTTTGTAGCTAATATAACGAATAGATTCAGTACATTATATCTGCATTGAGTGCTCATGTTGCCCCATTGATCAAGAATTTGAACGGCAACCATGTTATTCAAAAATGCCTTCGTCATTTATCTAGCGAGTATAATCAGTTTATATATAACGCTGTTTGTAAGCACTGTGTGGAAGTAGCGTCTCATAAGCACGGATGCTGTGTGCTGCAAAGATGTCTTGATTTTGCTACACCACAGCAAAAGGATCAGCTTGTGGATGAGATATCGAAGCATACACTGGTGCTTGTTCAGGATCCCTTTGGCAACTATGTTGTACAGTATATCTTGGATTTGCAAGTTTCAAATTATATAGAAAGTATCAATCAGCACTTTATTCATCATGTCTGCACTCTGTCAATACAAAAGTTCAGTTCTAATGTGATAGAAAAGGTAGATTGCATGACTGACAAAAAAAGTAGTAATTAACCATGTGTTTTTAGTGCATACGTAATGCATCGCCACAAACTAGACGTTTGCTGGTCCATGAACTGATTGAGTGCGAAACAATAGATAGGCTAGTACAAGATTCTTTTGCAAACTATGTCATTCAGACCTCGCTGGATTATGCTGATGAAGATCAGCGTGAACAGGTAATATGGTTGTATAATATATATAAAGATGAGCTAACTGATTTGATTTAGCTTGTAGATCGTATTCGGCCTTTCCTGTCGACCATTCGACACGCCCCTCATGGAAAACGTATCTACAGCAGGATTATTAGTCATCAAAGGCAAAAGAAGGATAAATGCTCCAAAAATAATCTTGATACCACTACAATTACCAATACAGTCTAACATCCCCCTTTAATATTTCCAATGTATTCATCATGCACTTCTTTAACAATAAACCATGTATATGCACACTTTTTGATAAAGTTTATTTTATCTAAAAAAAGAAAATTGGCTTAAAAAATAACTCTCAAACAATAAACCCTTTCTCCTTTTTTCTTTTTCTTATTTATATCATGGCCCCGCCTTATGCTTATCCTGTAGCAGGCATTGTTTATTTTGTTGGTCATCCTCAAGTAAGTTGAAGAAAAAATAAATAGATTTCCTTATCAATTCTCTCTCTCTCTCTTTTAGCTGTGGATCAAAACGCTTTGTCCATTTTTACTCACACTTGTCTTTGGACTCATTTCACTGATATTCTCATTTGTATACCTTTTACCCCTTCAAGCTCATGCTCTCATCAACGTTCATTGTCCAGTTTGGCTTGCTTGGATAGTGTCTGTCATTTTTGTTTTGCTTGAATCGGCAGTGCTGGATTTACTCTTTTTTGCAATTGTGTTGCCCATTTATCAAGATGCCTTATTTGATGCAACTCTAAAAGCAAGGGGGCTTGATAGGATGTTTGCAACTCGTGTTCCTGTCTCTGGACTTCGTCTTTGCTGTCGAGGCATTTCTTCAGGCTTAGCTTTGGTTTGGCTACTTCTCTTGGCTCAGGTAAAGATAAAATTACAGCAAAAAAAAAAAGAAGGTTAACGGTTTTTGATAGATTCTGATATTAATTATTACATCTCCGTTACATTTAGTGCCTGTTGTAGGTACATTTGTCGCTTGCTATATTAATGGCTGGGTTGCATGGTAACTTGATATCTTTTTCTTTCGTTACTTTGTTTTAATAGTATTGTGTATGTAGCTGGGGTCATCATATTCACTATGACTTGGAATTTCGTGGACTAGGCGTGAGTGAATCAAGAAAGTATGCTTGGCAGCATAGATCAGCCTATTGTCAATTCGGAACTGTAGCTGTCGCATTAGAGTTGATACCTTTATTTAATTTACTCTTCATGTGGACAAATGTGGTTGGAGCAGCATTATATGTTGGAGATAAGTATGAAAAGAATGAAAGAGATATTATCAGACGTCAAAATAGTGCTGGTAATACATCTACAGAAGCACTCGTTGTGGGGCATCCCGGATTAAAGAATGGGTATGGTTCTCTGGTTTAGATGAAGCTTATTTTAATTGCACTTTATAGTTACAATGACACTTTTGTATAAAATAAAAAGGGTATATTCTCTCTAGATCATAATAGAGCTTATTTAGTCAAATTTTTTAATTTCATCAGAATAATACACAGAAATGGACAAATAAGGGGCAGGTAAAGCTGATTGGAACAAGCCATCGCTTTTTTGAATTCAGTTTGCTATCTTGAGGATTCAATGTCTGTTTCTTTATTTATTAAAGGTGGCACACACGTCGTTTCTCCCTCCCATCAGTTTAAATAATATGATTTCTTTTTCTTTTAGTCGTCTGAAAAGGTAAAAGTGAAAAGGAGAATACAACATATCATCTTGGTTGTCATATACTGTTTATGAAATAAGAAAACTTTGTACTATTACAAGCAAAGGAACATTACACTATAAAGATCTTAATTTTTTACAAAAATGTCATGTCGACACTATTGGTTTTTGACTATAGGTTTGCGGATAGTTGTTTTTATTTTGCGTACAGCGATTTTTATTATGCGGATAGATTTTCTACTTTGTATTCTCAGAGCATTGGATCAAGAGCCAGATATCTATCGAAAAATGAATACGAATGGCTTATTCAATTTACACAGTCATCAACAGATATGGTTTTGGTTGATTCAATGATTCTAGCACTCAGATTGTCATCTACAGTCAGGCAATCTCTCCTAATGCCATCCTTGACTTTGGACCAGAACAACCCAATAGGGTTCAAACATGGTGATTCGATCAGACTCTAAACCTCAGTAACTTTATGGATGGCAGCGTTGTCCATAACAAGATAGCGCCCCTTCATGTCAAATTGATCCAAAATATCCATGTTACCAACCAAAAACTCCAGGAAATGTTCATTACGAGCACTCCTCTCTTTGATCTACCGAAATTTCTACGAATATACATGTTAAAACCTGCCTCATCAATGAAAATGCAAGTTTTCGTGCCAGTTCATGTTTTCATCATTTTTCCACTCAAGAAACTTATTTCTACGCGGCTTAAGATTACTAAGAGCCGTTCTAGAAGATACAATTGGTTCCAGCTTCTCAAGAGTTAAATAGGCATGTAGGATGAGATGTCTATGAAGAGCTGATAATGTAATCGAACCAATTTCGTGAAAAGCTTCAAGCAACGCATCTCTTGCCTGTCAAAGCACAGCTTGTGGAGTCTTACCATAAAACTCATACAGAAAATCGGTATGACGAGGCCTGAGTTTTCTCTCCCAACTTACTCGTTGCTTCGTACCGCCAGGCAAGCGTTTCCAAGAAGCTCTTGTGCTTGTTCAGGTGAATAAGATATATACGCTCCTCGGACCTTTGCTGGGGCTTTCTTCTTGCGTTGCTTCAAGCCATTCTCAATTTCTACAGTGCCTTGAGCTTCTGCTTCTGACTGATTGTTCTTCAGTGTCTGGTGATATGCCTGATAGCTCTTCAAATCCAAAAGTTTCTTCACTTCTAGTTCAGGCAGCCTCTCATTTATACCAGTGATGTCATTCAAATTCTGTAGTTTCGTACAAATCTTTTATATTCTCAACTTCCATGGGTTCGTACTCAGGAATGTCGTCCAAGGCATTAAAACAGTGCATGGACTCATCTGGGACGTCGTAAGTATCAACTCTCTCATTATGGCTCCCATGGCTCTCATTATGGCTCTCATGGTTCTCACACATTTAATAAATAGAAGCGTCCTAACGTGAGCAGAACCATTGATCTTTTTGGTGGAACCTTCTGAAATTGCCCCTTCGTACTTTTTTGGGACTTACTTTGGAACCGACTTTTTCATTTATGTAAATTATACTTATATATATGAGTTTATTAAGACAAGAGAAAGATGTAGCAGCCTTTATTTATATCAGTTTAATGTCACTGATGCTCAAAAACTGTCAAAGCAAGTCCTAAAAACAGCGTACAAAAGAAATTTTATTAGTAGTCTGTCAAAACTGATTTACTTGAAATATAAGTTCATAAACAGATATTTGAGAATTCCGATAAAAACATTGCATAAGTTGACTTCAGACAGTGAGGTATAGCATGTATTCTCACAAATTATCCAAGATAAGCAGTTGATTCAAGAGTCAACCTTTCTTCTTTTATTCACGTATTCAGTTGAAGTCGAGGTGACAGGCATAACGGCTACATCATCATAATTTAAACAGGCATTTAACCATTCGCTGGTGTCCTTTGGGTAATTACGTTTCTGAGTGGATAATACTTGTTCTTTCACTTTTAATATTTGCTGTTTAAATTGCCATATTAAAACTATCAACGGTAAAATGCTTCTAGTAAAGTGGGATTCGTCGCTTGATATAGACAGGTCTTTGATTTTTATTATTCTTGTAATGTAAGGAGTTGGTCTGTCAGCAGCTAATAGTGTTATAGATAGACCTGCAGTTTGAACTCCAAATACTGAGAGGCCTTTAGACTCGTTTTGATTACTTGTAGTCAATTTATCTAACATATCTTTTATCACCTTTGGCAGTTTTATCCCCTTTTCTTCGACTGTCTTAGTGTTTAGGTTATGTACAGCAGTTTCACCAACTCCATATTCATCTGCATATTCATGCTCGGCTTTTTCTTCTCTTACAATTAGATCACATTTATAACCAGTAAAAGCTCTTGCGATAATATCTTTAGATCCAATTACTCTATCAATATTTTTTCTTCTAGTACTTGCAGCATTTGCTGCTTCGCCGCTACGAAACAATAAAATTAATATACAGCTGTCCGTGCCGATCTTTTTGTTTTATTTACCGAATAACCTGTAGCGTTTTTATATCATCGAATATGGTATCAATAAGCGACCAAACATGACTATTGTACCAGGCTTCTTTTTGGATCTTGTTTAGGTTTCTTGACTCATAAAGTCTCACAAATGAAAATACAGTATGTTTGACCCAATCAAAGTCATGATATTTTTTGGATCGTAATCATGTTCCCAATCCTGTACCTTGAGAAGCTGTGCTCGGAGATCTTTGATGCTATCACAATTAAAGCCATTTATGTAGGAGGTGGTTCAGGACTACGTGTTTGCTTTGCGTCCCCGTAGTCCTTCTTCATGTTTGTAGGTGGGGAGGCATGGACCAAACGGCTATACACA
>NW_019671948.1:147640-155771 GCF_002708625.1 Rhizopus microsporus ATCC 52813 | reverse complement strand
TCCTCCAAGAGAAATCTATAAGGAACACTATCTTTGATCGAGCTTTATAAATTACATTACTTGAATACTAAGTAAAGGAATATAACCATCGTTTCGCATACATCCTGGCTTGAATATAATCCTTATATTACTTAAGGAACATAATTAAGCTTCAGTCTCATTACTAAATCTACGGTCCGTTTTCACCCTCCCCCAATTGCAGTTCCTTGAAAGCCTTATCCAATTGGTCGAGAGTTCAAGGTAGTTATAAATCACCACGCCTTTTGCATTCTGCGAATTGATGCAGCTGATGATCCTGTTCGAAAAGAGTTCGATGGTGAGTTTGACAAAACAAAGCTACCAGCCACAGTCAAGCGACTCGCCGAGCCCTGATTTAGCACCAACCTGAACGTCATTGCTGACTCTTGGTTTGGTTCCCCTTTTATTATCAGCATGCTGAGCGAACTGGACTTTTATGGCATCATGCAAATTCGTGAGTGCGTCTCTTGACCTAAGGGTATGCCCAAGGCTGATGTTGTTTAGCAAGTCGATACAGAACATGGCAGTTATTTTACTATAAAGAAGGGATTAGACGACGGTTGCCTTTTTGCTTGTGCTTACCGGGATCAAAAAATCAAGGCTTTTGCCTCGAATTGTGAAACCACGAGAGCTGCGGGTAGGCAAGTCCATGGTAGAGCCAGTGGTAGAGCCAGTGGTAGAGTCAGTGGTAGTGAAGTAACCATCAAACGTCCTGAACTAGTTGATGAATATGAAAGTCACAAAAGTATGTGTATATTGTTTTCAGAGTTAATGACAATACTATGAACTAATATTTTGCACTAAAAGGTTCGATAGATGCGGTCAACAATCGTCTTGATAAGCTGGCAAACTATCACGACGTGACCAAAACAGAAAGATGGGAGATGAGATTCTTTGGCTTCTTGCTTGGTCTTTGCGAGATAAACGCGTTCAGACATTTGCTGATGACAGAAAGGTGATAAGTCATAGCACTTCTAAAAAAAATCTTGACTTTCACTTTCTTGAGGCACTTTCAAAAGCTAACGCAAGGTTCTGAGACTGTTCTTGAACAAACAAGGGCACTTGGAGGTGATGCCAATCGCGTTCTTACTTCGTCGAGAGGAATATTTGGAAGAGAAAGAAACAGAGCGGCCTGTGGGGCCTACATGGAGAAAGGAAATACATGGTACAAGAGTTGAGTAACATTTTGTAGTTGCGATCTCCACACGTCCATTTGCGATACCTGTCATTAAGAGCACCTGCATCAAGTATAGCTTCGGCAAATGCAACTGAATAATTCCTTAAGCTTTAGCTATCTCTCTTTCTTTTCTTTCAATAAAACCCTCAATTTTGTCATAATATCACTTTTGTCTAAAGACTCGGCCCAAAAGGGCTAAACCTTTTTTCCTTTTTCTTTTTTCTTTTTTCAAAACCTCTTTTACTGGATTAGCAGCCAACAACTTATTTCTTGGTCTTTTTTCTTCAAACAAAAATAAGAGAGTTTTATTGTTGTGGAGCACTTTAATTTTTCATTTTGCTTTTATATTATGATATGATAATCAATTAATACTTGTTAATGAAGAAATGAGTGCAATAAGAGGGGCGGGCTATATGTTGTTTGAATTGAGTTTGCTCTTGATAGTAATTTCAGGAATTACTAATATAGCTCCTTGTTCTTCATCTTCCATAGTCTGATAGCATACTTCTTGGTTTTTTAGCTCAACAAACAAATAACACAAGATCTCGAAAACTTTGATCCATCTGTTTCGCTCGACATATTCTGTGGGAACTTCGGCAGAGCGGACTTCGCTGTAGTGGTATCTTCCATCTTCTCTAAGCAACACTTCTGACAGAACAAGATTCGTTTTAATCGATTGAATGCCAAAAACTTTTGTCTTTAGCAGGGTTTCAAATTTGGCATTTAGGTGGCGACTTGCGATGCCTTTTAACATTGACATCATTGAACTGATTTGCTTTGTACTATCGTCAATTATCTTATCTGCATTGGCATTGTATTGACCAGAAGACGCCTCAAAGACGGCTCGTTCGTTTCTTCTCTTATCATATCCCATCCCATCTACGTATCGTGTCGTATCTTGGTCTTCATTTGAGTGGCAGATGGTTGAGATTTCACACCAATTTAATGACAACAAACCCGTTTGATTTGCAAATGTCTGAAAAACAGGCACAATATATTTTACCCAGAATGTCCTCTCATAATCTTTGTTAGGCTTTGTATTTATTGCTATTGTTGAGCAAGTATCCGCAAAAGTAGTGAGTATAAATTTTGTGACATTGATCAGTTTTTGTTCGTCTGGATCAGCAGCAATTTTGTTACCCCAAAGAAAGGACGGTAAGCTTTCTACTTCTTGTTTAAGTGCTTGGTGTAACAATTGCTCTACATGTTGAAATTGTTTTAAAGTACTGATATTGGTTTTATCAGCTTCCTTTTGATCGACTGTGATAATGGATTCTAATCTTGCGATGTATTCTTGAGGAAAATTTGCTCTGTTTTGTGGTTGCATCATTGTTGAGAATTTGCGCGCAGCATCATGTTTTCTCTTCTGCGGAAGAACTACGAGTTCTGCATTTCTAGGATCGATATGTATTGTCACATGTGCTTTATACTCATCAATTGTTAGGAAGTGACTCAAGCAAGACGGACATGCATATCTTTGGGCAATTGCTTGGTGTATTTTGTTGTTCTTTGACTTCACGAAAGCATATTGCAATGAATCGCGATGGCGTTGGCCGCGTTTTAGCTTAGGTACTTCGATTAAGTGACCAGAAAGTAAATGTGATCTAAGGTTTCGCCCCTCAAATTTCATCTCTTCGCATATGTGACAGACGTAGATTAAAGTAACAAGTTTTGGAGAAGTTGATACAGTTGACATGTTGTAAAAGATGTCGAATATGGACGGTTAAAAACGATTTAAACAATTTGTAGCGATTTAAAACGATTTAAATAAAAATTTCGAAAACGACAATCATTTTCGAGCTAGCGTCATTTATAGATGACAGCCATTTACTTTTTAAAACGGACAAAATTTACCAGCCACACTGTATAAAAAAGGATCTACACATAAAGTTTTATTAAAAAACGAATTATACCAAATAATAGCTTTAAATCACACCTCTATAAATATGCGTGCCATGATTGTTGGTACATTAGAGCATAGAGATGTCACTAGATTATTCATCTAGTGGGTCATCTCACAGCGTTGATATTATGAAAGACTACTGTCACACACACGCACACATAAGGCTTAGTTATAAATACGTGCTTTGTTTATTTTACGCCATCATTTTGGTCAGCAGATAAGAGTAAATTAGTAAAGGTCCTTTTTTAGAAAATAAGGTTATCTGCTTCCCCATACCCTAGGAATAACCCTGTGCAACTTTTGGAACCCGTTTTTATTGATGTGTTACTACACGCAACAAGGGATGAACGGTAAAAAAAGATGTTGGCTTACTCATTCTCTTTACGTTTATTCATTTGATATTGATTTTTTTTAAAGCGTTCTTTACATATTCGCTGTAGCTAGTAAGGAAAAAGTACAAATTAATAAACTAAAAAAAAAAGGAGAGCTGCTGTACCCATGGAAGCTCGTGTAACAATATGCATATGATGGTTGATGGAGATCTTTCTAAAATAGAAGAGACCAGAGCAAAATAGAGCAAAAAAAAGAAAAAAAAAAAAGAACCGTTTATGTGCGATTCAGAGGGATTTAGTGTTTCTAATAACTACTTTAGTGGATGTATCCGTGGTAACATGGGCTATTCACGGATAAGTTTCGGATTAAATTATAAGGAGTGAGATAAGCTCAAAGTCTAAAAGAAGAGAAGAGAAAAAGATCGAACGATGTTTGATATGGAAATCAGGATAAGATAAAGATAAGAAAAAGTATGTGCTAGAAAGATAATTGATTTTGTATGCTTACATTAATTCATCATCTGATATGGTCATGTATAGCTTGCAACACTAGAATCGCTCTCTATCTATTGGGATACAAATATCGATTCTATAGCAGATGATACTGAGCATGAATCCTTTAAGGCACTCGTAAGTACCTTTTTTTTTTCTTTTCTTTTTTTTTTTTGAAATACTGATCTATCGCTTTGATAGATTGCAACAAAGGAAAATGTACCAAAAGAACATCAATACGTGCTCAAGCTCGTTTCGGGAACAGGAAGAGTCAAATTCAACAAACAGTTTGGCAGCGGTGTTCCCAAGTTTGAAGCGTCTCTACTTTTCGATGAACTATCCTTTACGGTTGATAACGAGCAGTATCGTGACACCGTTCTCATGATCGATTTGTTTCATTCTTACCTAAAAAAGCAAAAGGTAACCTATTTTTTATTTGGGTTATGGCTAGTTTACTGATCAATTTACGAGAGCAGTACAAGGATCTTCGTCCACCTTCTGATATGACACCCAAGACGCATCCATTGGAATATTTTAGATTTGCAGGCAATGCTGTTCTTTCAGAGATACACGAAAGAAACGAACGGTGGACTTGGAGACGACTTAAGAAAAGACGTGATGATCGTATAGCGTATATCAATTGCTATGTGAATCGTAAGCTTGATAGAGCCACGCCTGATGAGTTGGAACAATTAGAGAATCTTGAACGTGAATTGAGCTTTGAAGATCTTCGATTTTACAGAAGTTTAGCGAAACCTAAGCTTAGAAGAGAAAAAGCACGACTTGGTAAAAGAGGACGAGACGAAGCAAGGATGGGTTTCTAAAATTTTTATTGGATGATAGCTGCTATTGAAAAGAAACGTAAAAAAGAAGAAGCGGAAAGAAAGGCGAGTCAAGGCTGGAGTATTAGTAGCTGGTGGTCTGGAAGTAGTAGTGCTACTGGAAAAGGACAACCTAGTGTAAGTTGTGCATAAAATAAGCTCAGAACAAGAGGGGCTAATATGCATTATAATACAGGGAGAGGCTGATGATGACTTGGTTATAACAGAAGAGCAAAAGCAAAAGTTTTATGACGTTATCGATTATGATGCAGATAAAGCAACGATTGCAGCTTCAGTAGACTTACCGAAGGGCGTAATTTGGCCACCTTAGCTTCAATATGTATAAATTTATGTTCGGATATGGCACTTGAATCTTAACATTGGGATGTACAATGCACTCATGGACGCCTATAATCGCATTGGTGATGGCAGGACTGTATTGGACATCTGGCAACAACTCGTGTCTTCTGCACCCCCAAATGTGGCAGTTGATCAAGCATCGGTATCCATCGTGTTGGACAGCTGCGGACATAATGGATACATGCACCGTGCACCTTCCATTTGGAACTGGCTCAAGCGTACAGGATTCGAACTGAATACAAACAATTACAATTCTTATATCGAGTGCCTTTGCCGTATACCTGGAAGAGTAGGATGGGATCGTGCGCTTAGCCTGATGAAGGAGGACATGCGCGCTCCTGGAGATGAGATATCCGATAAACCTTTGATAGAAGAAAAAACATTCAATACCCTAATCAGTTTTGCAAAGAAGAAGCAATTTGAAGAAGCAGAAATCAAGCAATTAGAAGCCTGGAAAGAACAATGCATACAATAGAAAGTTGTATTTGTCTGCTAATATGTACATGTAGTGTTTCCCACTCCTAATCATAAAATAAACTTTGGCCAAAAGATGACATCCTCAATTGTCTTTTCCTGCAACATTTTTAGTAGTTAGCCAATAAAATTTTTCTAATTTCAGAAAATTTTCTTATTTAGTACCCTTGTGAGAATCGAACCGGCGTTCTTCAATCTTTATGCTTGATATTGTTTTATCGCGATTAAAAGAAGAGATTGCCATCGATGGCCCTTCAGGTTCATTTACTAGTAAAATATATTCGTTAACTAGTTCCTTATATGATAATTCTCAGGATCAAGCAATGATGATCTTTGGAATTATGTTCAAACCATATTGACAGATATTGCAAAAGAGTCTTCAGTAGACAATGTGAATCCAACTATCGATGACAATTATAAAGCATTTATTTGGGATCACCTCAAACAAGAGGAGGATTTGTATTTTTATGAAAACTTGGATCTTATGGAAGCTGATAAGCAAGAGCAACAACAAACAGCTTCTAATACTGATCGCAATGATCAACCCAGCAAGCGTAAAGCTCCTGCAAAACAAAAAAAGGCGAAGAAAGCCAAAAAGGTCGACCCCGATGATGATTTTGAAGCCGATTCTGATGAAGAGGATGAGTCTGACGATGAAGAAGAGGTCGAAGAAAAGCAGGAGGATACTAAAAATGCAAGTTCAGAAGGGGCTGATTTTGTTGATATTGTAAGTAGACAAGGTACATCTGAGGAAATAGACAGCTAATCGAATATAACAATAGGACAAGAAGTTGAATTTAAAACCAATAGATGATGCAAAAAATATGAACTATGAAGAAATAAAGGCATATGGGGCATCGCTACGCATTGTTGCCGCGCCTAAGCTTCAAGAAGAGCAAATCTATATTGGCATTCCGGTAAGGCATTTCGATGGTAAAACTTTAACATCATGCTCAATTATTTGAAATAGCCAGGGAATAAGCTGTCACCAAACTTACAAATTGTTTTAAAGCTTGTTGTTCGTACAAGGCATAAGGGCTTCTATCAATCAGACCTATCCAGGGTGTATGGGGTTGATAGTCGTTCAGCTGGTCATTATTTCAAGTCGTTAGAACAAAAGGGCTGCATTATTCGAAAAGGCATATCACTTAAAGGAGCTCGTACTAATATCTGTGTCCATGCAAGATTTGTCGCGGAAGACAAAACCATTGACATGTCAAAAGCTGTACAGGATGAAGGCCGCCAGTACTATAATGTGAATATAAACAATGAAGCCTTTTCCTTAGTACAACTCCGCGATGCGCTCGTGGATATGATGAAAGATGCACCAGGTCAAGCGATTCTATCAAAAGATGTATTGGAGGCTCTGGTAAGTAAGCTACCATGTATCGAAAAGCCTTCTAACATTCACTAGGGTTTTAATCGTGAGAATCCAGCAGTACAAAAATGGTTTAATCGTTCCTTGGATGCACTCTTTTTACAAGGATACATTAAGAAAACCAACGTTAAGCTTGATAACAGAGGCAAATACTACAGATGTCTTCATTTGGTCAAAATACCTGAAGGTAAGTTTTTGTTGTGTGTGTGCTTATTTTGCGTCTCTGACATTACTATATAAAGACAAGAACACCATACAAGTTCAAGCTACTGTGGAAGACATTGCGTTTCCTATCCGTATTAAAAGTACAAGAAAAGATGTCCCTATTCTGCATCTTTTACACGACACCTGTATAGAAAGCCAATGTTATCAGGTGATCGAGGCTGCTGACACACAGGGTGCGATTGCAAAAGAGATTGGATTTGCTTTAAATCTTGATGAACAGCGCTTACTATACCGAGTTTTGGAAAAGATGTTGGAGATAAGCGAGCTTAACAAAGGCTATGGTAGCATTTGCCGTCATTTGGAATTTGAGGGACGTCAGAGACGATATAGATACTTTACCTATCCTGTCTATTTAAAGAATTATGGAAACCAAGATGCAAATATACCACCTTTGCCTGAAGTTCCATACAATAACCTAAAATGCGTAGAAGAGGATCCTTTTAAAGACCCTGTTTATACCGTTAATGCTGCCTTTAAAATTTCAACAAAGAAGCGTGCAACAAAATCAAAGGAGCCCACAGCTGTTAAGGGCGCCGCATCAAAGAGGCAGCCGCGAAAGCAGCAACAGAAAAAGCAACAACAGGAGCCAGTACAGGAACCAGCGTCTCAGCCAGTGCAGGAACTAGTGCAGGAGCCAGTACATCAACCAATCCATGAACCAATGCATCAACCAGTGCATCAACCAGTGCATCAACCAGTACATCAACCAGTACATCAACCAGTACATCAACATATTCATGAATCAATGCATCAGCCAATGTACTCTCAAGCATATTACCCCACATACCCACCGACATATCATCCAGGGCATACCTTAGGATATCATGCAGCATCTCAACCAACACAACAACCAACACAACAACCAATGCAACAACCAATGCAACAACCAATGCAACAACCAATGCAACAACCAATGCAACAACCAATGCAACAACCAATGCAACAACCAAT
>NW_019671948.1:128807-147540 GCF_002708625.1 Rhizopus microsporus ATCC 52813 | reverse complement strand
GCAACAACCAATGCAACAACCAATGCAACAACCAATGCAACAACCAATGCAACAACCAATGCAACAACCAATGCAACAACCAATGCAACAACCAACACAGCAATCAATGCAGTATCCAGTGCAACGACCAGTATCTCATCCGGATACGCAATTTGTCGTTGAACACCCAAATAAACAACAAAGCCCTAGTGGCGTTTCGAAGAAGAAACGTCAAGCTGGTATTATGGAGTTTTTCAATAAATCCAAAAAGAGAGATAGACAGGTGGAGGATACATCTGCTGCCAACCCTGAACCCAAAAAACTAAAAGCAGAGACAGTCAACGAAAGTTCTGAAAGCTCGTCAGAGTCTTCTGATTTACTTTCACCTGTTATAATCATACCAGAATCTCCTATTATAAAGGCAACTACTTTCACACCTATCTCAAATGAAGGCATGTCTGATCCAATCTCGATAACCGATAATATCGCTGCTACTTCAGCTGAAAGCACGCCTGATCCAACCTCAATAGTAGATAGCATGACTTCTACTCCAGCTGAAAGCAGTACACCTACACTCGCGGTAGCTGTTTCTACACCAACTGAAAGTATGCCCGCTGTTATTATGGACGATAGTAACATTGCCTCCACTTCAACGGAGAGTGTAGTCGCGATCAGCCTGCCAAACGATGAAGTACCTGCTCTATTAAAAGCGGTTACATCCAGAACTAGCCGTAAGCCTAGACGTGAAGCCACAGTTGCTATATTGAAAAGCAACATTAGGACGTTCAATCATAACAAACCTTCAAGAAACAGTTACATGGAACAACGTGCGATAGTGCTACGTGCACTCTTGGACGAAATGCGTATGATTGAATATAGTAAAAACTTTCGAGATGTATACCAAGAAAGGCTGCGAAAAGAGTTTGGTACGATGAATCATGCGCATACCATCTGTATGAAAACATTGAAGCGAACCATTGATCAACTTGTCAAAAAGGGCGAGATAAAAGATAAAATTGTTAGATGTGAAATGATGAACGGCAAATTCGTGGAAAGAAGAGTTATTATGAGAAAAGACATTGACACAAACTCATCCGAATATGACGATTTCATGAAGGCAATTAGAGATCGCCATGCAGTGCATCGATCAGCATTCTATATTACAAAGTATGAGAGGCTTTCCATTCCGATCGAAAGAACGGCACAAAGAATTAGTCGTATGAAGGAAAAGTTACAAGAGCTCATTGACAGCAGTGATGTTGCAAGCGCCGCAGACCTGGAAAAACGAATTGAACAACTGGAAGCAAACTATGAGAGATGCAAGACCGTTGATAATCCTAAAATACCAAAGAATTGGCTGTTTACTGCTATTCAATTCAACTACATCTATCCAAGCATGCTTCGTGCAAAGCGGCTACATGAGCATTTATTTAGCCTTATTTGTAGTTCAGAAGATATTGAAGGTATCAATAAGGAAGATGGAATTATCACGGCTAGTGCTCTCGTACGCAACATGTCCGTCGAAGTATATTGCCAATCTATCGGTGTGACAGAAGTAGATGATGTGATCAAGGAATACTTTAGAAATACCAAAGATCTATCCATCCCATGTAGTCAGCTCCCATCTCAAGTCAGAAAGCGAATGTTCACTCATCAAAACAGGTTTAGACAAAAGCTTCTATATGTCTTAAACATTTTGGAATTCATTCATGTTGTGACCCCAATACGTCCGATAAACGTAAACAAAAATCCTCTGAACGATATTTACTATACTACCGCTTTGGCTCATAAATATGTCATCGAAAGAAAGGTCGATATGCGCGAGATTAGAAGGTCTGGGCAGCCTGTTGTCCAGAGTTATACTTTGACTTCACAAGAAGACCTTGCCACTTATTGGAGCGATCTGGAATGTCTCTATCGAACCCAACAAGATATTCCGGAAGACGAGATTGTGAAACCATTCAATAACGAAAACGAAAGAATAGCATACGCATGTCTAACTGGTAACAAGAGTTGGAAGATATCCACTATTTATAACAGTAGTCAAAGAAAAATATTGAACTCGTATGTTGACAAGTCTAAGGGCACCACACCTTTGAACAATGACGGGCTAATTCTAAGTATCGCTGATGACATTGGAAGTCAAGCTCATTTTGTTCGTCTATATTATAAAAGAGTTCAAGGCGTACTGGACGACAAAATGGAAGCTAGGACGATCAGGAAAATTGAAGGCGGAAGTCGTAGAAGACGCAAGGGCCAGCATAAAATTGACATGTTCGGAGGACGTCGTGTGGTTCGTCTTAGTGACAAGACATTATTCAAAGGTCAACGACAGCATTTCAGGAACCTTCGAAAGATATATCCTGATGCGGAACAAGATGAAGAACCTGACGACAATAAGCAAAGTGGAGACGAGGCTACTTTTATGGACAGCCTATCTTCTCTCCCAGTTCTCAAACAAGGAGACACCAGACCCTTCATACAAATTCGAATGAGTAAAAATCCTTGGAGCGCGCATGAAGATGAACTTTTGATGTATACCACAGCTATTCTAAGACTAAGAAGTAACCGAAAGTATAATCGATTTAAATGGGCTGCTGCAACTCAAGTGATCAACAAGCCTCCAATCAATTGTTTACGAAGATATGGTACTCTTTCACGCGATCCCTCCTTTAACTTACAAGTGCTTAATTATATGGAATTATGGAGAAAGTTTTACAATGAAGGTATTGCTAATGGTGACATTGTGGATGAAAATCCAAGAGAAATGGTCAACTTCGATTTGCTTGGACAAGTAACCTACTTCTTGCAGAAATTAAGCGAAATGAACGAAAAGTAAGGGGATTATGCACAGCTTGAGTCAATACTAATGCGTTTTCTAAACATAGTTTGCCTAAAGAGCTTGTATTGCCAAATTCGAGTGAAGACCTTCGTTCGCGCTATAGAATTCTACCTAGCATTAAGCCGTACAAGTATTACTTTGAACAAGATTACTATCGTGTATCTACTATGGCAGCAAAAATAACCATACTGGGAAATCACGCTTTTTGTGTTCGCAGAGCCAGAGATATTGAGTTTGATGCACCAGCCTCTTTACTGAGAAACGAAGAACGTCGATCAGTAAGGCTAGGATATCTTTATAGATGCATAGCTTTGGTATGTATAAGTAAGCATACATTACTTTAAAAACTGACCTCCATTCATTCATAATAGATGTCTTTATTGACGCCTTCAGAACGATTTGATCCATTTTATTCGTTCAAGCTTCTTCAAGTATTCCCTCAGGATATTTCAAATGGTGTCCTTGAAATGTTGCACAAATCTAACACGCTGATCAGATCACCAAGGCAAGACCGTACTATTCCTGGTACTCGTTATGCACTTTCTGCCAAATTTATGGTACGCTTAGCAAGTTCGTATCCTGAAGGAATATATGCTCAAGCGAGAGAATACGAAAAGTTTTTGAATCAACAAGATCAAAAAATCCCTGTACCACCGGTGCTCATGAGTTCTGGTATGGCGGCATGCATACTCAATTTACTCTCTCAAGAAAAGGTGAGAGAGAAGACAAGTATAGATGAGTTATATAGTGAACTGACGCTGTGTCTTTAGTTGGCATTGGATATACATAGGAGGAAAACGATTATTGAAAAAGCCGCAGCGGCTATTCCACGCTCACGTTTGATGGGTAAAACTGTCAGCTATCTCTAACTAGGACTTTTACTGAATATCTCTTTATAAACAGATACAACTCCCATTGATTTTAGTGTAGAAGTTGAAAAGACTACAAAGATTGACAATGAATCCGTACCACTTGATAAAGTGGTGCAGGAAAACATCCATATTGAGAACCTAACAATAGACGAATTTGAAGCCAAGTTTGATGCACTTCTTGGCACTGTTGATGCATTTAACAAGCAATTGTTGAAAGAAATAGTTGATATCCTTAAAGCAAGAGCAGAGCAAGGCATAGTCATACATGAAATTAAAGAACAATTAGGAGGTCGATATGCTGATGAGGACATTATTGCTGCTATAGATAAGCTAACGAACCACTCATCTCCTCTCATCTTGCAAGTTGGATCCGTCTATCCTCGCTGTGTGTTAGTTCCTTATGCAAGTGATTGGGTGATTGATGCGAATGTAGCAAATACAGCTGATAATGAGAGCGGTAGATCAAAGATAGCTAGAAGTTCCTATAAAAATCTTGCAAGAAAACAACTGATCGTGCCCAACTTATGGACAGACATCAATGGTTCCTTGACACCTGTACTTTTCAACAGTTATGCAGAGGCGATTGTTGAATTCATTCTGAAACGACCCGGGACAACAAAGGCAGCCATACACAGAAATTTTAGTACAAGCTTTTCTAGAAAAGAAGTACATGATATCTTGGAAATCTTGGTTAAAAGCAAAGTATTGAGAGAAGTGAAGATAATCATGAGTGGTTACAGGAAGCCTTCTGTATTTACCAAGACTCGTTACAGCCAATGTACAACAAAGACTACTGGGATTGATGCCTTTGCTCAATCTTGTTATTGGGCTACGGATGATTTTTATCATAAAATAGGACAATAAATAAATTGATGTTTATATACATTTACTGATTTGTGATTGAAATATGTACAAAAAAAAATGGGAATGAATGCATTTAATCTACAATGATGAGTCCTCTGAAGCTTTCATGATAAACAGCCCTTTTGACAAAATCCTGTGGGGTTTCTCTCTTTGGCGACTGCTTTTTTTCTGGTGCGGCTTTACTGCTATTGTCATCGACAGGATCATTACCATCGGCAGGATCATTGCCATCGAGGAAGGCCTTTACCATGCCTGTAGAGAGACCAGACAGCATCTTGACACCTACTTGATCCTTTGTCACAGGAGCATCTAGATTTTCCAAAGAGGCTGAACCACTACCAGCAAGGTTCCACCAGACCATCTCAGGAGGTTCATAGCCAGCTTCACGATACTTGCGACATATAGAGTCGTATGTAGTTTCATGCTTTTTTCTATAAGCCTCATTGTCATCATATCTACCATAGCTTTGTCCATTTTCATCAAACTCCATGTCGGTAAAGATAAACAGTCGTTTCACCATGTCTTCTTGCTTCAGTTTATTCTCAATAGCCATCGGTAATAGTACATCAAGGAACACAGATTCTAGATTAGTGTTATAGCCATCTTCCATGTTGTTTTGAATTTCATACACTTGCTGACTGAAGGGAAGAGACGTATCAATATGGAATAGCGTAGGTCTTTGTGAAAAGGTAATCAAAGCACCATTAAATGGAGGTTTAGCCAAATTCGCAATGACCAAAGATAAACCAATAGCAGCGTATAAAGGGGTATTCTCACCTTTTCCTCTAGACCCATACATGGATCCAGATACATCACAGATAGCTATGCACTCGCCGAGATCTACTCTTTCCTTTAGGCCATTCTTGGTGTCTAGTAGTGATGTATTACGGAGACCTTGAATAAGAGTATTCCACTGACCGTTCGCTAGCTTCAACGCCGCTTCTTTTAGTCTTTCTCTTGCGGAAGGCAATGCGGTCATAATCTTGGACATCCCTTCAGAGGTTCCAGAAAGTATACGGTAAACAAGGCTGTTTGGAGTAACTGTCTCGCCACTCACTTTCTTCTTGCCCTTGGCCACTTTATCCAGGTACCCTGTGACCATATCAGGAGCGTGCTTAAAGAAAAGGGCCAAATTCTTTTGGAGACATACAGCTGGCACATGACCAAGATCGAGCTGATCCCATTTACCTTCTTTCAAATAATGCTCCGCCAAATCGATAGCTTCACGAAGAGGAATGAGGTACTGCTTGCGATAAAGATCTCTGACCTTGTTGAGGTAATGCTCACGCGATTCACCAGGGCCTTGATGGCTCTTGGGAGGGAAAAGTAGCTCAGCGATGGATGTTGCCAAAAACGTATGTTTGTCATGACAATTACCTAGAGAGGGAGCCCATTTTGCGGCGAGACTCAGGTTGAATCCTAATGCGTACTTTCCTTTCAGACGATTTTCTTGAACAGCAGCTTTATTCTTTTGTAATTGCGCCATGTCCGTCTTGAGCTGGTTAGCAAATAGCCTGGCAATAGTAAAATGAAGCGCTCGGTAAGTCTTGTGTTCATGCAAAAGGTAATCAACATGGTCGTTCCTTCGCTTGCGGATCTCATGACGCTTCTCCTTTGCTTCCACCTGCTTCTTGGCATTATACTCCTTGACTCTCTCAAGAGATCTTTCCACCTCCTTTTTGGCCATTTCTGGATCCATATTCTTACGTGCAGCATATCTGGCCCTGCGATGACTATACACTTTCAAGCGGTTTGTACTTCTAGCCATACGAGGCCACTTCAAAGCCTTGTAACCATCAGAACTGACGGGACCAGCTATTTCACCTTGAGCATAGATTGTCAAAATAGTGCAAAGATCCTTCCAGTAGCCATGCGTCTTGAAATCACGTCGCTCGAGCAACTCCTCTTCCTTGTCATCATCCATAAGCTCCCACCCCTCACGCTCAGCCTTCACCTTCATGCGCTCGCGTCTTCTAAGCGCCATGAGAGCAGCATCCGTACGAACGGTTCCATCGATCAAAACATGCAGATTAGCCAGGGCAGTACGAGGATGATATCGGACCAGCCAAGAAAAGGCGTCCATGAATCCGTCAATGAGACTCTGGCCACGATGAATAGAGCGCATGTAAAAGATAATATGCAATGTCATTTCAGGATCAGCAGCCCAAGCGTCTTCATACAGCTTTTGCTTTTCATATCGATTACTCAGTCGGTCCGAGGCATAGTACAGATCTACACACGAGTCAAGCGTAGAGGCATGGATAACTGCACCATTGTCAGTATGAGCTTTGTTGACAAGACGGTCGTAATAGTTCATAAAGGGGTGGGTGGGTGCTTTTCCTTGGTTGGCAGGTGCCTTCTTAACCCTGACGCGACTACCCTTAAGCCCAGCAATCAATCCGCTCAACAATCCTTCATCGTGAAGTTCAGCAAAGTAAGGAAGAGAGGAAGGGTAGCTAGCAAAAGAGGGCATGGATACAAGAATAAATTCAACAAGAAAAAAAGGGAGTATAATTCAATCTTTATTTATGGATTGTATGCCGCTGCGGTGTGTTGCGCAGCCTTGTTGCTGTGCCACAATCGACGCATAAATTTACAGCTTTGATTTGTTTACCGCCGTAAAAGCCTCTTCATTCTTTTTTATAAACTCAATGGCTCTCTATATTGAATAAGTAACTACAGTATGTATATCAAAACAGTCTACCTCTCTTCCACCCAGCTTTTCAAACACTTCTTCCAATCTTTGGGCTAACAAGAGATCTCCCTTTACTTTAATTTTTCCAGTCATGTAGGCTCTTACACCTGTCATTCTATGATATAACAGAAGGTTGAAAAACAAAGTGACGCATCGGATAGCAACCTTATCTTACCCTCCTGTTATAAAGTTTAAAAGATCAGCATCATCAACTTGGATATGAACAGTGCGAACTTTTCCCTTGATTCCTGCACGTACTTC
Organism: Rhizopus microsporus ATCC 52813; assembly: GCF_002708625.1. NCBI lineage: Eukaryota > Fungi > Mucoromycota > Mucoromycetes > Mucorales > Rhizopodaceae > Rhizopus > Rhizopus microsporus. The sequence goes on along the minus strand of NW_019671948.1, from coordinate 140,027 downwards.
TTCTTCGTTCGTACTGATATAAGGTAACACATTGTTTCCTATTTTACGTCAACAAGTTACTTTCACAGCAACACGTTGAATATATTACCCTGCAGCAAGAGAAACCTTTTTGTATACAGATGAGTAAAAAATAATCATAACGTAGGTTTATATACGAACCATTTTGCTTGAGGCTTCTTTTTCTTTGTAACAGTGACAATGAATAGCCCTTTGACATTTGGCCACAGATTCTTGTCTTCCTTCAATTGACGTTCCAGTTCTGGGAGTAAAAGATTGGATACAAGTGGTTGAGACATGATTAATAAATAAAAAGAGAGAGAAAAAAAAAAAGGGGGGATCAATTATGCGTTTTTTAAAAGCAACTAAAGTGTGGGGAATAAACACAAAGTTTCACATGCATAACATCCCCCCCTCTCTCTCTTCTTTTTTAAAACTAAAGAACATCTCTATAAAGCAAAAAACACAAATTATATAACAACTAAACATGGATAAAGGAGCAGGCCGCATATTTACACGCGTATGTTGTGGCGAAAAAAGCAGCCATTGAAGTTCTGCATGAATAAACTCATAATTGCTAAATATAGTAAAATTCGCATCTTGTAATATGGAATTGATTTAAAGATGGGACTATAGTTGCCTCAACGTGTCACGAATAAAGACTACTTCAAGCAGCTCAGTTTTATTGGAATAAATTAAAAATATATCTATAAAGGTTTTCTACAGTCTAGAAGTAGCTGTGTCCTTGTTGACAGTCTTTCTTTGATGAACAAAAGGCTTGATGTTCTCCTCATATCCATCGACCACGAGTGTTTGATTTAAAGGTTCTAGTTCGGCCATCTTTGTCATCGTCTCGTATACACGACCATCGTAGCGGCCAAGAGCAGAGTGGAGGTAATAATCAGGTAATGCAAACGCATCGACAAGGCCAACTGCATCAGGTCGAACCGCATTGAGGAGTGAAATGACTTGCTCCTTCAACATAGAGCACTGCTCAGATGATAAATAGCCCGAGAGCAAGAACTCTGAGAGTTCCTTTTCCATTGTATTTAGAGAAAAGAGGGCAGCCAGCGTCTTCAAGACGTTGTTGATAGGCTTGTATTCAGGTTGAGTGAGAGTGACATCATTTTGAAGAGTGACGATGAAGTTACGAACGAGGATATATTGACAGTGAGCTCTAGAGATACGATTAATTTCAACCAACATCGAGTTCCAGCTACGGCCTTCACGGTCAATCTTTTCGGCCACTTTGGCAATACCATAAGCAGCTCGGTAGCCAAATGCGGAAAGAATTAACTCTGGGTTTAAGAAATCACTTGGCTTTGAAGCAGGGCACTTGGCGTTGGGGTTCTGAAGGTACTGTGTCAAATAGTTGATCGTATGGTTGTGTTCGGATGGCTCAGCCTTTCCAGCAACAACATTACGGAATGTCTTTAACAGGTAACGTGCTGTTTGCTGAGTCAATATGTAATTATCACCTTCCCACTAAGAAAATAGGGGGGTTAGTAAAAGGTTCCTTTTTTTTTCATGTGTCTTACAGTGACGTTGGGAAGATAATCTTGATAGAATTGACCCAGCCCAGAGAACATACTATAACCATGACCGCCACAGGCACGTCTACAATCTTCAATTGACTCAACGGCCATTGTGGTCGTCAAGCTTTTCAATCCAGACGAACTGGCGTGAAGATCAGCCAAGAGGTTGAAGTTACCCTTTTGCATGGCTTCCTGATTAAGATCGTACAAGCGCAACATTTCTCTGCCTGTAAAGAAACATGCATATGCAGCAGCAACTATAGGCAAAAGACGGTATTGTTGCATGGTATAATCTAATACGGGTGTCTCTACCACTTTGTTGTTCCATTTTTTAGGAGAAACAGAGTCAACGAATTGCTGTCGGATGGTTGAATATCGAATGGCGATCGTTGTTGCCTTGGCAAGAGCATATCGTACACCTTTGATGATCATAAGCATATCGCCATTATATAGTATATTTCAACTTACCCATGACAATATTGGCTCTAACATAGACCATGGTGCCATAAGAAAGTTTGGCATTAGGGGGCTTGTTGTAAACGCCTGTTCCTGGTTGTACCTGAGAATACTTGGCTAAAAAGGAAATATGGGGTATACGGTAATGATCAAACATGATGAACCCATTATCGACAGAATTGAATCCAAATTTGGGACCAATATCACCTACTGTGACACCTTTGAGAGGAGTATGGTCTTTCATGCTACGAATTTGTACACAGAATGGATGTGGTCCATAATCCTTTCCATCAGTGATCAAACGTGCCATGACAATAGCATGGTTTGCAGCCTTGCCGAGGCCGCCGATCCACCACTTGGATGCAGTCAAGGTAGGAGAATGGAGTTCGAACTCGTTTGTTTCGGGGATATATGTTGCTGTTGTTTCAATACCTTGGACGTTGGACCCGTGTCCGAGCTACAACGAGGTAAGTAAATCACGATGATAAAGACCTAAATAAAGCATACCTCCGTTTGAGCATAGCAACCAATAATCTCGTTCCTTAATGCTGGTTCAAGGAAGAGTTTTTTTTGTTCTTCTGTTGTCTGTGTTCTCAATGTAGGAATAAACATGCCGTAATGCAATGAAAACTATTCAATGTTTGGTTACACAAAATGTCATCAGAAATAAGTAGTGTATACTTACGGGTGTGGATTGATCAAAAAGGAAATTTACAATCTGAAGGTCTTGATCATCCCAGTTATGCTCTCTTTATAAATAAATAGATAAGGCCAACGAATACACATACACGCATTTATATATACCTAGCAAGTTCTGTCATACGTCTATCTTTCCACAGACTGGATTTTATCTTTTCGGATCGGCTTTCATAGTAACGCTTGGTCTTATCAAAGGCAGGATCATTCTCGATAATGTTTAATATTTTGTACATTCTATCAAGCCATTCTTCCGTGTACATAAACTTGGATAAAGCCTTGACATCGAAGCTAGTCTTGGCTCTTTCAGTTTCCAAAAGAGCCTCTCCACTAGGTGCTCGGGGTTTAAGATCCGGAAACTTGGTTGCGATATTGTTGTTAAAATTAGACATGTTAAAAAAAAAAGAAAGAAGAAAAAAAATAGCAAGGGGCTCGCTTCGTAACTGTATTAAAAAGAAACGTAGTGAAATTTAACCGCCGAGTGGGAATACACTTAGTCAAGTTTTTTTTCGGTAGCCGACGGAAGAAGGTACGGACTTCTGATTATAAATCTTAAATGCTAAATTCTGGCAATGAGTGCTGAAAAAAAAAAAAGAATGAATTGACTGTAAATTCAGATAATTGAATTAAAGTGCATTTCTCAAAAGGATCAAGTTAGCAGAGGGTTTGCTTGCCTCATATAAATAGACTCACTTATTCATGATATTGAACATTAATTGTGTCAATGATGCACTTTTTAGTTGATTCTGATAAGAGACATTTTCAATGAATATGCTTAAGTAATGTGTGTAACATATAGCGCGCCAGTTGATCATTACTTCTATTTTTTAACTAAGCGCTTCTTTTAAATAACTGCGCAGCTAATGAAAGGAAACAGTAAAACCCGCTTATGCTCTTTTTTAAATATAACTTTTTTGTTTCTCTTAATGTAACGTCATTTGCTTGATTGTCCTAAACCAAGTGATCGGATTTTCCGAAATGGATAATCATTACAAAAGTGCTTGTAAAGAAAAAAAAATATAGTCATTAAATATAGATTGTGATTATCCAGATAGACTCTTCCAAGTTGCCAAAGTATATATAAATAGTCGATGTTACAAAAACACTACATTCAAACACTTTATTTTTGAAATACTAAAGGAATATTGAAGGTTTATCAACATTTCTGAGATAATCATTCAGCCAGAGTAAGCCTCGTTGATCTTCTCCTACGTCAGAAATAACGCTTATGACGTTAGGGATACCATTTCCCTTGCCTTCCAAGTCAAGTAATACTGTTCTGTCCAAAGAATTGTATGTTTTTGAAGGACATTCTTTGGTCGTCGGCTTAATCTTGCGGAGTGCCCCTCTCGTGGCAAGTCCCAAGCGAAGGAGAGAGAAGAAAACGGATAGATTTTATCTCTGTCATTTCAGCTCAAGTTACAAAAATGCCTCGATGACTTGAACGAACCTCAAATCGCTTTGATTTGTTTTCGTCAGAATTGATGGACAAGAAAGAAAGATCAACCAGAGAAGCTTTTGGTAATTCGAGACCACACTTCGTCTAGTAGTGTTGTTGCCATGTAGATGATGAATCCTGGTATTGGTGAAAATATAGCTCAAGATTTTCCTAACCATGTTTTACTTTTATATCTTTCCAACATTTACATCACCTTTTGCTCCTAGACCTTTTTGGATTTATTCTAGGGAGAGGATCTATCTCTCACACATAGTATTGATTACAGTTAGATATCCCAAGTAAGGGAACATTCATTTATAATGTTTTATTATATTTCATTTAACCCTCCCCCCTCTTAATAAATATTGGCAAATTTGCTTCGTTCATTCAAATGCTTATATTAGTCACCATGTAAGCGTATTCTGGATATAAATTCTCTTTTCAGTCTTTTGAATACTTAAACTATGCGAAATACAGTCAAGTTTAAAAATGAATTCGACTCACATACAAGAAACTCTACATTAATATAATGACGTACTGAGAGACATTCCGATAAAAAGCAAGGTTTCCCTTTTTTATTTTCTAATATAGGAACACTACTTCCCTCCTTGACTTCCTTTCGCCCTTAGGACCCTTTCCAAAAAAAAAAAAGGAGGGCACAATAAAAGAGATGCATGCTGTATAAATTATGAGGGAAATCCTGTAGCATTTTGGAGTTATGAGACCGTATGTATGATGGCGTCAATTGCCATAAAGGGTTTTAAGGGTGAAAAATGATCGTCTGTTCATAATGCGCCCTGATTCATATAAAGTCCAACAGACAGAGAATAATGAATGTGACAATGTATGACAAGGAGAAAGTAAGACTCAAGTTCATTCAATGTCCCTCTGAGTATCTAATATGAATCTTGAAGGCCAATCACTTACACACAACCAGCCTCTCTCTCGGTCAGCTTCATTAGCATTTTTTTTTCTTTTTCGTCCATGGAAATACAAGTGAGAGAGATACCGTGTGCATTTTTTTATGTCATAAGAAAAAATATAGTTCACAAAGAAAAAAAAAAAAAACTTTACCACACACATCTTTTTTGTTTTCTGATGAATAATATGGGAAAATGAAAAAGTTTGGCGCGCAAAAAAGCATTTCCAAAAATAGCAAGCACTTTTTATTTATTTTATTAAAGCTTACTACGTTCATCACTCTGATCTACAATATCCAACACCAATTGGGCAACAGGCCTAAATCGGGTTGCATGAAGTTTTGCCTCTGCAGATGACGCCTGTTTGCGCGCCACACGAGCGGCAACCCCTTGAAGGATGACAGCCAATCTAAAAAAGGAGAAGGCAACAGCGAAATTCCAACCTTGAAGAGGGTACGACTGGTGAGTGTAGGAGCAGTAGACCTGAATGAGTTCATCTACTCCTGGAACCGGCAGAGGCTCCTTGGCGTTCTTGAATCCCCGGAGGCCGATGGCACTTTCTTCAGGTACGTAATAGGGTTGAAGAAGATTAGAAAGATCAGACAAAGGATGGCCAATGGTAGACAGTTCCCAGTCGAGAATACCAATCACTTTGGGTTCAGTAGGGTGAAAGATCTATTGTACGTCATTATATATGCGTGTTTCAAACTTTAATCTCTATACTTGCCATGTTGTCAATCTATTAAAATAATATTAATTTCAAAGGGGGTTATGCCTCATTTTTTTTTTTACCTTAAAGTCTCCATGCACAATGGTTGCCTGATCATGCGCCTTGTTCTTCTTGAACCAAGCAAACATATCATCCAGTCGAGGAATTGGACCTACATATTCTCCTGTCTCATCATCTTTGGTGTTTGCTTGAGCTTGTGACACCTTGGATAACGATCTCATCTGGCGTTCATAGAATTCAGAATGTTTGCCAAAATTGCCTAATCCGATCGCCTTGAAATCAACTCGATGCAACTTGGCAAGCGTTTCAACCGCTGCATGCCAAAGCTGTCGGCGTTCCTCAAAGGGAATCGTCAGCATACGACAGTCTTCGTAAATTCGACCCTTTAAGAACTCCATGACATAAAATGGGGTGCCAATGATACTCGTGTCTTCACAGAGCACATAAACCTTGGGAACCGGAACATCCGTTTTGGTGCCAAGGGCGTGAATGATGCGGTACTCCCGTTCAATGGCATGTGCGGTAGCAGAAAGTAAGGTTCCAGGGGGCTTCTTTCGAAGCACATACTGTTGTTGACTTTTTATGGTATATAAGATTCAAACTTATAAAGTATATATATATATATATATAAATATTTACTTTCCGTCTTTAAGTAGATAGGTAGGATTTGATTGACCAAACTTGAATTGGTTTATATAAAGTGGTCCTTTGAAACCAGGCACATGGGTTGTCAAGTACGCTTCAAGTTTAGCTTGATCCAATTCGTGCCTTTATAAAAAAAATGTTAAGCTAAAAAAAAAAGACATCTTTAACTCACTTTCTTACCCTTTTCTAACCTCGGTCGTCTGTTGTCCTGTCATTATTAAAGTATAAAAAAAAGAGAGAAAAAAAAAGAAAAAAAAAGTATTGTTAAACTTAAAAAAATGCGGGGTCAAATGATTCCTGCTTACTTATCATGTTACACATAATCCTTTCTAGGCGTTTATGCCGTTTCCCCCCTTTGGATGCGTGCATTTGAAAGTGATTTATAAAGAACTCCTTGAAGACATTGAGAGATAAAGGAGCTAAAAGATAAAAAGAGGACAAATGAATTGGAAAATGAATTTAATAGTTTCCTTTTTTTATTTATTTATTTTACTGTTTAATATCATAATATGACACACCTTAGTGATTACAGTTTTCTGCGTAAGTTGTTGTTGTCATGGCAAACATGGTTACTAATTGTATAATAGAAAGAGCAGTTGGATTAGTATATATTTATATTTGGTACATTTATCGAGTGTATCAAACCAATGGATTCAAATGTCTATCGTTCGCAAGTTTCAAAAGATTAGAATTAAAAACGATTGTTACTGGATTAATATTCTTTATGATACCATTTCAGCTTTACTATGGTAAAAGAATAGAACAAGAAGCCATTCATGTGTATTCATCATCTTGTAGACATTGTGTCATGTCGAGTTAAATATGAAGAAGGATTCGTCCAAATTGGACCTGGTAGAATCATTACGAAGCCTGAGCTTTTGTGGACAAAAGCAGATAAGGATATCATCATACCCACAGATTATAGTATCTGTATTGGATTCTCGTTACAAACGTATGTTGTGTATTGACTTGTTTAATATTTTTTTTTAATATTTCAAATAGAGGAACACTATTATTGCTGCAATGTTTCTGGAATTACCTCATTAAACTCGTGGCAGGGGCAAGGTTCATGAGTAGCAAAGAATTTAAAGTATATATTATATGGTAAATTATTAGAGCGTTTTTTTTTTTTGTGTGTTTATGGCTAATTTGTTATAATTATTATTAGGACTATTGTAAATATTATTTTATTCCCTGTCTTACAATTCAATTTCTCAAGAAAGATCTATGATTACACTTATAAAGAAATCATGCCCGAGTTGGTGTACGGCATAGGTATGTCTAGTGAGTGTGTAACTATGAAAACTAATATGGATAATAGAATTAGTGGCAATCTCGATGTTGGGTGTTGTGTCTCATTTTCGATTTAGGAGGTTGTTGCATCAATTAAAGGACCATAATGATTCTGCTTTTATGACATCAAGAATTCGATACTATCAAGACTTGAACCTCATCCTCTCTGTCGCTCTATTTCTGTTTTCAAGCGCTTTGGTTGTCTTGACGGTCGACGGTCTAACAGAGGCTAAACGACTGAATCGTAACAAGTTTGACTCTGACTTTTTGATTTGCAATGGTAAGTTCTGATGACTATCGTTATGACTTTAACTAAGAGCAATATATTAGTCAACGTGGGTATGATGGCTGTTTGGATCATTGTCATTCTCGTCCTTCATCCCAAAACTGAAACAAAAGAAGTGGTTGCTGTGAACACAACAAAAAACATGGTTTAGAAAATATAGAAAAAATCTAATTGGCTCTCTTTCACACTCTATCAATTAAAAAAACCTTTATCCCCCCTGCCCTTTTTTTCCATTCTCTCTCTCTTTTTTTTCTTATTTAATAAATAATAATAATGTCTTCTTTTCCTCCAATTGCTATTGAAAATAACGATGAAGGTTTATTACGTCCTTTAGATCCAAATAATACAACAAAGCATTTACCATTACGAAAAAGAATGGCTCCAATTTTGAAATGGCAACCTGTAGAAACTCCTGAAGAACATAATCGGCAATACCCTCATATCACTCCATACCCTGACCTTGATAATGATAATAATAATAGTAATAATAATAATAAACGAACAAGAGAAGAAACAGTGGTTAATAATAATGAACAGGTAATATAGAAAAAAAAAAGAAAAGGAATATGTGACTAATTATGTTTATAGATGGTCAAAAAAGTGAAAAGAGGAAGACCACCAACAAAACATTTGATAAAGCCGACTGTAAATAACAACAACAACAACAATGATACAGCAGATACAAAACAAACAAGAGCTTTACCTGAAGAAAATATAGTTCACTGTATTTGTAAAAGGCCTTATACAGAAACCGAGTTCATGATTGCCTGTGATAACTGTAATCAATGGTTCCATGGCGAATGCATTGGATTGCCTGAATCACAAGGACTCTTTGTTGACTTGTTCTTTTGTGAAAATTGTTCAAAAAGTAAAGAGAGAAAAAAACTAAAAAAAAAATTTTTTTACTTACTTTATTATTATTAGTCACTGGCAAGAAGACCTCTTGGAAACCAAAATGTGCCAATACAGGCTGTCAAAAACCAGCAAGGATGGGCAAAAACTTTGGACATTTAAGTAAATATTGTTCAGATCGTTGTGGTATCCAAGTAGCTAGAACTCGTATTGAACAGGCTGAAATGAAGAATCCGTTATCAAGAGGAAAATTAAGTTCATTTGCGGATATGGATGATAGAGCAAGACTGAGTAGAGTCAAGGAAGAAAGACAGCATGCAAAATCAATGATCAAACTGTGTCAACACAAGTTGAGGTTTTTAGAGCTATTGGCTGACAAACATAACGAAGAGTGTTGTGGGTTCGATTCGAGACTGAGTTGGCCAGATACCATTTGGGAAAAGGTTGAATCAATAGATGAGCACGATTTGATGCTTCTCAACAGTCAATCCGAATGGGTCACTCAAAAACCCTTTTCTTCCTGTTCTCTCAAGAAATGCACAAAGCACATAAACTGGCAGAAATTAAAATTGGCAGAAATTGAACAAGAAAAATCTGAGCAGTTTGTTATTTTGTCCATGTTGGAAAGAGAAAGACAACAGATAAAAGCTAGAATGAAGAAGAGACGTGAAGATATCGATTTGATTGAGTTCTTGGAGAATAGCACCATCATTCACTCTTAAAAAAATAAAAATAAAAAAAATTAAAATAGCGCCAAGTATACTTGTTTTAACGGGGCATTTTTGCATATAGGTTAAGGCCCCGTATGTCCATCCATCCATCCATCCCGTCCATCCATCCTTCTCTTTCTCTTGTCATAATAGCAAATGTCTGCTGAACTTGCTGTCGTTTACGCTGCTCTCATCCTCGAAGATGACAACATTGAAATCACTGTGAGTCGTTTTTTAAACTGTAATAAACATATATTGACCATGGCCCCCATCTTTTTATAGGCTGATAAGCTCCAGACTTTAGTCTCTGCTGCTGGTGTCGAAGTTGAACCTATCTGGTTCTCTCTTTATGCCAAAGCCCTCGCTGGTCAAGATCTCAAGGCTCTTCTCATGAACGTAGGTGCTCCTGGTGCTGGTCCTGCCGTTGCTGGTGGTGCTGCCGCTGGTGGTGCTGGTGAAGCTGCTCCTGCTGAAGAAGAAAAGAAGGAAGAAGAGAAGGAAGAATCTGACGATGACATGGGTTTCGGTACGTCTACCATATAACATACATGACATAGGACTAACTTTATTTAAATAGGTCTCTTTGACTAAAAAAAAATTGTTTAATAAACTCATTGTCCGTAGAAACTTGGACCTCGAACTACAGCCGATGTTTTCGCTTCGTTCATGATGCTTGTATTATAAGCAGTAGACACCTTTTCATTATCATCACGTGCTTCCAAGGGTTTTGCATTTTTCAATACTATATGAATGTTATTTATATTCCATATGTATGATTATCATTTACCTTGAGAAGGAACACAACCACCATCCATATGCTCACAAGTACATTCACCACCTAAAAAGGAAGGCAAGTTCTCTGGAGGAATTTGTTTTAGTAAAGTGTCTTTGTAGTCAGATCCCAAAATCTGTATCTTGGCAATTGTCTACACACACACGGTATTAGTATATATATAATGTGTATACCATCATCTTACCCCTGGGTCCAGCCAAGTCTTTGCTATTTTCCAAACATAGACAAATGCCGAAGGTGCATTGATCAAAAAGAGTTTGTTGAGCGTTTCTGGATAATAATTCTGATCACAATGAGCGATGGCGCGGATATAGTTTAAAGCAGGCATATGCAACTCTAAATGATGTCAATCAATGAACAATTAAACAATATATAAAAACTTACGGTGCCAGCCCATGCCAGTACAATCAAAAATGACCGTTTCTCTGTTGATGATGCGTCCTGCTTTCTTTGAACAATCCTTCATGATGACTCGATTCAGAAACTCTGTGCATGCAATATGATACCATTCGACTTCTTCCGTGTTTACATTCTTGGCTATATCTTTGGCTTTATGATATCCCTAATAGAAAGGGTTCATTATCTCTGTAATATAATTCTTATAGGTGTTACCAGTCTTTCGATGTAAACAGGACATCCTTCTCTATCTGTCTTATGCAAGCAAGTGCCTCCCATATACTTGTTTATTCTCAGCACAGATTCAGATACACCTGGTAGTGCCTCGAGGTTGCTGTCTGGAATTGACTCGTATCCACGGACGGCATATAACACGGGTAATTTGTTTTCCCTTGTTGCTACTGGGTGAAGGTCTATTCCATTCGATTTTCTCCATTCGAATGTCTTTACCAGTTGGTCCTTGGCTCCTGACT
>NW_019671948.1:121121-128707 GCF_002708625.1 Rhizopus microsporus ATCC 52813 | reverse complement strand
AAAAAAAAGAATAAATGAATATATATAGATGCGTTTACGATGATGTCAAACTTACAACATTCCAACTTCGAGCAATGAGAAATTGTTCAAGGTACTTTTATATATTATGTCAGTGATATATCGTATATACACACATATATATACGTACCTCGTCTGTTAATGGATAATCTACTTGACCAATTTGGTCTCGAAGTTGTTTTATTCTTTCCCTTTGTTGTTCAGGAGTCAACATAAAGAAAAAGAAAAAAGAAAATAGTACCAAATAGTGTAACTCCTTTTATTGTGACAGGATCTCTCTCTTTCTTTTAATTTTTTTTTTTTTTGTTTTTTAATAATGAGCAAAGCATCGCGGCCGTTAAAGAGAAAAATTAGCCCTGACAACAAGAACTCACGACGTCCTCGATTAAACACATCTGCACCTCCACGCATTCCTGTTCGTCCGACTCTAGCAAGCAGTCGTTCCTCTACACCCGAACCCAAAAAGACAGTGACAACAAAGAGGGTGCCTAGTTGGGATACTCGAGGACAGATGAATCAATTACAGACTAAGCTGGAAGAGACAGGGAATGAAGGTAATGACGAGCTTGAATCATTTATGTTTTTCTAATGGTTAGAGAATAGTGGATGAAATTGAAAAATTACAACATGATTTACAATCCTCAGTTCAAGATCAAGACTCGATTCTACAAGAAGCAAAACAAAAAGTGGCAGATTTGGAAAACACACTTCATGTAAGAAAAGCAAAACGTAAATCTATCTTACTTGACTGTTTTATTATAGGCCAATAAAGCGCGTCATGAAGAAGAGATCAATACCATCGTTCAAAAGTTTCATTTAAAAAGCCGAGAGCTTGTCGAACAGAATAAACGATATAATGAACAGATGCAGAGTTTAGATCAGGAACTGGATGCTTATAACCAACGATACCAAGAGACATTTCATGTGCTGGAAGAAGAAAAGTTTGAAAATAATAAGCTTCGGGCCACGGTCGAAAAGACGTCGGCAGCCTATGCGGATGTGGATGCTGAACTTGTGACATTGAAAATGAGACTTCAGGTATATATAGAGAGTATCATCAGAAACAGACGGCATTGATTTTTTTTTATAATAGAGTTCGGGAACAGTCTTGGAAGAACGTGAGCATGAGGTTAAGGCACTAGAACAGGATCTAGCAGAGAAGAAACAGTTGGCACAAGAGTTGGAAAGTGTGTTGATTGAGGAAGAAACGAATCGTAGGAAGCTTCACAATACAATACAAGAACTGAAGGGCAACATTAGAGTCTTTTGTAGAGTTCGTCCACGCGTTGGTAAGATAAAAGAAGAAAGAAAGAAAAAATGCATACTTATGATAATATAGCCAGAGAAAAAGGATCACAGTTGGCTGAAATCAATTATTTGGGTGAAGATCATGAGAGTATAGAGTTGCTTGAACAAGTATCGTCGACACTGGGAAAATCATCGACAAAGTCATATGCCTTCACATTTGATAAAGTGTTTGGACCAGAGTGTAATCAAGGCGAATGTTTTGAAGAAATATCACAATTGGTCCAATCTGCCTTGGATGGATATAATGTTTGCATCTTCGCGTAAGGGTTATTCTACTTTTAATAGAGAGAGAGTTTTTCATTGATTTGCCCTTATGTAGATATGGACAAACAGGGAGCGGAAAAACGTTCACTATGCAAGGGCCGCCACAGCCAACAGAAGAAACGTCTGGTATGATACCACGAGCAGTACATCAGATATACGATGTTACCCAACAACTAAGACAGTTTGGCTGGGAATATACAATGGAAGGAACATTCTTGGAGATATACAATGAAACAATTCATGATTTACTTGGTGATACAGCAAGTTACGGCAAGATCAAGCATGAAATTCGTCACGAAAAGAACGGAAAGACAGTAGTGACTGATATGACTTCAGGTATATACACACATATATACATGATAGATAGGTTAACTTTTTGTTTATATCAGTTCAACTCGATTCGCCGTCCAAGGTAAAGACGATGCTCAAGCGAGCCAACCAAAATCGAGCTACGGGAGCTACGAATTTGAACGAGAGATCGTCAAGAAGCCACAGTGTGTTCACGTTACAGCTTACGGGGGAAAATATAAAGACGGGAGAACGATCATCGGGTATCTTGAATCTAATCGATCTGGCTGGTTCAGAAAGACTGTCCTTATCTGGCTCTGTGGGCGATCGACTCAAGGAGACACAGGCGATCAACAAGAGTCTGAGTTCATTGGGTGATGTTATACATGCTTTGGTCAACAAGAAAGAAGGAAGCCATATCCCATACAGAAATTCTAAGCTGACTTGGCTGCTGAGAAACTCGCTAGGCGGTAACTGTAAGACGCTCATGTTTGTAAACATATCTCCTCTGGCTGAACACTTTAATGAAACGTTATGTTCACTACGATTTGCTACCAAGGTATACATATATGTTTCATACTATATATAAATATCTTATACATGTAAATATTTAGGTTAATTCATGTCATATTGGAACTGTCAAAAAATTGACCAACAAACATTAGCTATATATATATATGCATTTCATTCTTGTGTACATAAAAATAAAAAAGAAAGAAAATCTATTGCAATCATTGATCCTTAATATTGTGTTTTCCTGGAGCAAAAAAAAGAAAAGATTTCTATAGCTTAGACATGCTCAACAAATAAGTTTTTTTTTTTTTTGTTCCCCACAAGTTGACTGCACCAGAATTTAGCTACAGGATGTTTTTGGGCAGCTGTGGCTTATGAAACCTTTGCCTCAAATGAATGAGTAAGGATAATATAGGCATATGGGTAATACCATACAGCATCATATATTCTTTTTCAATTTTTGGAATCTTTGGCATGGCCTTAACCTGACTACCTTGGCCGGGAAAGTTGCATCTCATGGGAGAGTTCTTTCTCTGGGAGAAGAGGATAAATAAGAGAGGAAAATGGCCTACTTTTTGTCATTCAATCTCTTTTTTTGAACCTTTTCCCACTTCAAAAGAGAAAAAACTCTTCTGCAACCTACTGGTTGGTATATGGTTATGATTGCTAGCCTCTCCTTATTATTATTTATAAAATGTAAATGAAAAATGAAAAAAAAATACCTTTTTCTTTTTTTTCTTTTTGTCAAATAATGAGTAACCGTCTTGAGGAAATAAGTAATTTATCCGATGCGAGTGACCATGAAGAGGATTGGCAAGATGCCGAAACTGAGCAACAGCAACAGCCAACGGAACAAGTGAAAGAAAGGAAGGTAGAGATTGATGAAAGTAGTCTTCGAAAAAAGATTAAAGAGATTCAAGAAGATTCTAGTCTTAGTCCCAAAGACAAAGCCAAACGCATCCAGGTAAATGGTGTGGTTTGTTTCTTGTACTTTTTATATTGAACAGCTCGTATATAGAATTTGATGTCTCATGGGACAACTGAGCCTTCATCGAATGAACAATTGCAAAACGAGATTTACAGTAAAAGTTATCATGTATGTGTGGTTTGTTATATATATATATCAATATATTCTAATATAAAGTGTAGAAGGAACAAGAAAACATCTTGGGATGTAAGCACTATCAACGCAACTGCAAGCTGCAAGCCAACTGCTGTGAAAGGATATACACGTGCCGTTTCTGTCATGACGATGTTGAAGGACACAACATTGTGAGGTAAGTTTGTATATATGTTTGTTTATCACTTTTTTTAATAACAAACACGGATAGACATGAGACCAAGAATATGCTATGTATGCTCTGCTTGCATCTTCAACCAGCAGCTCAGCATTGCAGACAGTGTCATCAACAGATGGCTCGATACTATTGTGACAAGTGCAAGTTGTGGGATAATGATCCGCGAAAGGCTATCTATCACTGTGATGACTGTGGTATCTGTAGACAAGGTAAACAAGAGGATTTCTTTCATTGCAAAAAGTGCAATATATGCATGGTTAAGTCTATGACGGACCATAAATGCATCGAAAGGAATTTAGAATGTGATTGTCCTATCTGTGGTGAATACATGTTTACGAGTACGACCACTGTGATCTTTATGGTAATACAAGAAAATGATAATATTTATAAACATTAATTATGATATAGCCATGCGGACATTGCATCCATAAACACTGTTATACAGCCTACATCCAAACCTCGTACCAGTGTCCTACCTGCTTAAAGTCGTTAGGTGACATGTCAGAGTACTTTGAACGGCTCGATAAGGATCTCGAACGACAACCGATGCCTCCCGAGTACGACAAGTATATCTCTCATATCTTTTGTAATGACTGCGAAAAGAAAACGCCGGCCAAATATCACTTCTTTTATCACAAGTGTGGTCACTGTGGTAGTTTCAACACGACTGTCCTTAAAACGGAAAATACAGAAGAAACAGCCAGAGGAGAGTCGTCCAATGAACAACAGCCGTTGGAACAAGCTATGCAGAGACCAGGAATGAATCATGATCGAAATACCATGGCGGGACCAAGTTCTTCAAGAACAAATAATCCTGATTCAAATGAAGGCTAAAAAAGAAAAAAAAAAAAAAATGAAAATGCCAAGTTACACACACAGATCCTTTGTTCATTTGTATTAAAAAAAACAATCTCATATGATGTCTTCACATTATTGTTTGAATGCTATTAAAAGCATAGTCTACAAGAAAATATAGGGATGACGTGTGAGAACAATTGAAGGGGGAAGAAAGAGAGAGAGAGATGGGAGCAATAGTGAGCACGTTTTTTTTTATTTTCCTCTTTCTGTCTTTTTTTTATTTTCCCTCTTTTTGATGTTGTTCCTTTTTTCTCTATTGTTTTTCATTAAAAATTTTTTTCCCTTTCTCTCTTTCTTTTTTTTTTTTCTAGTTTTGCAGAAAATATAAGGTAGAAAATTTGTGTTTTCTACTTTCCCCTTTTCTCTTTTCTCTTGTTTATATACGTGTATATATAATATGCATATACCATCTGGCTGTTCAAAAATAGAAAACTCATTAATAATTGATAAAATTAAAGGCTTAATATTTGGTGAGTTTTTTTTTAATTTTTTTAATATACGGTTGGATAAAGTGCTTATATTTAATTTTTAGGTGCTATATTAGGAGATAGTATTGGTATAGCAACAGAAGGATTATCCAAGGATGACATCAAAAAAATCTATGGAAAAGGGCCGGTGCGATTTGGCATGGATGAGGATGGAATCCCTTTTATAAGAGATGAATATAGATCCAATTTTGAAGAAAAGTAAATGCGGGAATACACACACATTGGTATAATCTGACTTTATATTTAGTGATTTTGGTGATGACACAGAACAGATACTATTGATCATTGATTCCGTATTAGAAAATAATGGCCACTTTCATTCAAAAGACTATACATCAAGATTATTAGGATATCATAGTGTATCTATAAATACTGTAAGGATATTTCTTAATAGAAAGAGTAAGTAAGTTTACATTTTTTACTATAGCGAAAAAGAGCCCACTTGAAAAGCATGTGTAGTGCTCTCGTACGTGCTCCTTTACTAGGCACACTAAAATTTTGGGATGGCACGAGTGTGATTGAAAACACCACAAACAGTTGCCGAATTACTCACTCAGACCCACGTTGTATGATATCATGTGTGATTATTTCTATACTCATTGCTAGGTACAATAGAAAAAATTTAGTCTACATTTATCTGAACTCATCACATCCTAGACTTTTAAGAGGACAAGATTTAGAGATAAAGCAAAAACCTACACCTATACCCACCCTACTTCACTCTCCTCCCTTGACAGATTATTTTATAGACAGTCTTACGACAGATCAAACCTTGCAAGTCTTGGTACGAGATGTCATCGAAACCAACAAGCAGGTCTTTCACGGCTCTTATTGTGATACTTTCTTTGCATCCAAGGTAGACCAGGATCAAATGCTACACTATTATCATCAACTGCTCGCTTGCTGCGAACCCAGCTCGTTGACTAGTCTTCAATTGGATAAGTCAGCAGATGACGTCTTTAAATCGCTAGGGGCCGCCATGTACTGCTTTACAAGAGCCATACCGCCTCAAAGCGAAACAGAGTATTTCAAAAAAATAATCATGGACGTCATTATGCAGGGTGGTGAAGCTGACATTAACGCTACTACAGCAGGAGCTATATTAGGTGCAAGATTAGGATACAGTCAATTACCAACTGAATGGGTGGTTGGGATGAGACGTTGGGAATGGCTGGAGGATAGAGTAGATGAATTTTGTGCATTGTTTTAAATAAACAACTTTAATGAACCCTTATCACTGTCATCTTTTTTAAACAAGTTTTTGCTTTAAACTTGACATTGTGCTCCCGTTAACATATAGCGGGTTTTTGCCGTGGTTTCCCTAGTAAAAGGGGGAAGTTACACGCCACTTTTTTTTAAAGCCAGGGCCGTGTCGCGAGATTTTTTTTTTCTCCACGTTAGGTTGGACAAGCCTTTTTCTTTTACAGCAGTCAGGGCTTTTTGGTAGGCCGGGTGATCATTGTACATCAAGGAGTGTAACATTGTACATGTAAGCAGGCACACATGTACTCTCTGTTATGCAAAAAAAAAAAAACTTGATTAGCCTCTTTTATACAGTGCTTCCAGCAAGCAATGTCACGCACAGTCAAAGTGGATGATTTCTTGGCATTCGAAAAAACTACAAAAGCAAACGTTTCCCTTTTTTCAAGACATGATATTTTTCTCTTCTATTTTTTACATTTAGCATGAGTGCACTATTTGAGGAGGGGTATGGAAATGTGGTTGATGAGGATGATGGTCCCTGAGCTCCGATGAAAGTGTATCGTTAATCAGGATGAATTTGTTATTGAGGCAGCTGCGACTCATTCTGAATACTTAATGTATTCCTCTAGAGAATCTTCACTAACTTGCCCCAATGTTGATAGAAAAGCCCAAAAGATGAAGACATTCGTATGAAAGAAGCAGACACAAAGCGTGATTACGTGCGCTACAACTATTCAAGATAAGGTTCGATGTTTCGACCTAAAGATTGAAAAGTGTATGAGCGCATCAACTGCAGCGAAGCAGTTGAGGTAATCACATTCGAACCGCTCAGAGATGGGTCAAGCTGTACAACTTGTGCCCTGATAGCATTTTTGAGACTTGTAAACAGATAGATCGCAGATGTAGCTTGACCAAAGAACATAAGACAGTTCTTGTTGATTTCATTGACGGTAATCCTTCTGCTTCTGTCACTGGAGTGACTGAGCATTTGTTGAAACGGTTCAATGATCTCAAAGTTTCACGTAGCACGGTTTATAATCTCATGAGAAGCGAATGTAGCCTTTCGTTGAAGAAAGCTGGCTTCCATTCTGTCGAAAGAAATAGCCCAGCAAAGATTGAGGAGTGATACGATTGGATTTGCAAATGGGGAAAATACAGACATGAGTTTTCTGACGAATTGCGTGTTTCTTGACGAATCTGCTTTTAACATCACTATGAAACGCTCGAGAGCTTGGTCCAGAAAAAGCACGCGTGTGCCATTGTTACCAGGCCGACTACGCGAGCAAACACAATGTCTATATTGAGGGGACTATCTCTGTCGCAGGTTTGATTATAATCGGTGTAAAAA
>NW_019671948.1:98936-120781 GCF_002708625.1 Rhizopus microsporus ATCC 52813 | reverse complement strand
TTTTTACACCGATTATAATCAAACCTGCGACAGAGATAGTCCCCTCAATATAGACATTGTGTTTGCTCGCGTAGTCGGCCTGGTAACAATGGCACACGCGTGCTTTTTCTGGACCAAGCTCTCGAGCGTTTCATAGTGATGTTAAAAGCAGATTCGTCAAGAAACACGCAATTCGTCAGAAAACTCATGTCTGTATTTTCCCCATTTGCAAATCCAATCGTATCACTCCTCAATCTTTGCTGGGCTATTTCTTTCGACAGAATGGAAGCCAGCTTTCTTCAACGAAAGGCTACATTCGCTTCTCATGAGATTATAAACCGTGCTACGTGAAACTTTGAGATCATTGAACCGTTTCAACAAATGCTCAGTCACTCCAGTGACAGAAGCAGAAGGATTACCGTCAATGAAATCAACAAGAACTGTCTTATGTTCTTTGGTCAAGCTACATCTGCGATCTATCTGTTTACAAGTCTCAAAAATGCTATCAGGGCACAAGTTGTACAGCTTGACCCATCTCTGAGCGGTTCGAATGTGATTACCTCAACTGCTTCGCTGCAGTTGATGCGCTCATACACTTTTCAATCTTTAGGTCGAAACATCGAACCTTATCTTGAATAGTTGTAGCGCACGTAATCACGCTTTGTGTCTGCTTCTTTCATACGAATGTCTTCATCTTTTGGGCTTTTCTATCAACATTGGGGCAAGTTAGTGAAGATTCTCTAGAGGAATACATTAAGTATTCAGAATGAGTCGCAGCTGCCTCAATAACAAATTCATCCTGATTAACGATACACTTTCATCGGAGCTCAGGGACCATCATCCTCATCAACCACATTTCCATACCCCTCCTCAAATAGTGCACTCATGCTAAATGTAAAAAATAGAAGAGAAAAACATCATGATTTCTAAAAATACAACTTGTCTTTTGATCAGCAAACGACACCGATTTTGATTGGCTAGCGACATCCATTTGACTGTCCGCGACACTGCTTGTCAGAAGCACTGTACTATTAAACCATGACGCGGACCATAATAGCTCTATCAGCCCGCGGACAGTCGATACATATACAAGCTCTTAGCATTGACTATGGGTTACGCGCGTCGTATCATAGTCTATCACTATGTAAAGAAAATTTGACTTTTAATAATAAGCTTGAATAAATAACGTTGAATTTACACAATGTTTGGATCCAATGCTCATTTTTTAGCATTTTACCAATTTTGTCAAAATGATGATTGCTGTTATTAAACTTTTTTTGAGAAAACTGAAAAAGGAAAGAGTAGTTGCATGTTTATTTATTCTAAAGATACTTTTATTGTAGTATCAATGTGTCTTTAATCCTTTACTTTAGTAAATAGACAGCTTGGTGCATAAAAAGTTAGAATGCTCTATAAAAAGAAAACTGTGCATATATATATAGTGTGTGTGTGTGCAATTAAACAACACAAAAGCAATGCTGTACACATGGATGCTCCCTTTTGGTATTAATGATGTGGAGGTTGTTGATATGAAAAGGCGGAATAAGGGGTTGGATGATACATGGGTGTGACTATAGGATACGGCGTATTACTAGTACTTGTTGTTGTTGTTGTTGTGGATGCAGAAGTGGAGGCAGGAGGATAGTAACTAAACATATTTGCTGTCATATTCGGTGGTTTTGACGTGTCTAGGATCATTTGTCCAAATAATGCCGAGTCATACAGAAATTCGCTACTGCTAAAATCAATTTCATTGCCGCCCACACCAAGTTGTTGTTGTTGTTGTTGTTGAAGAGGTAATGGTGGTTGTTGTTGATTATAGTAAGGTTGAACATTATTGTCTATGAACGCAGGGGGATACGCTAATTCTGAGCTTGTGGTAGGTATTGGCATGGGTTGGGAAAGAAGTCCTGTGTCTGTACTTGATACAGATGATGTCTTTGCAGCTGGACTATTTATCTGCTTTAAGTTATGCTCGTATTTCTTCTTTTGGTTTTCTTCTTGTTCTTGTACATCATAGAGTCGGCTATGAGCTGCTAGCATGTCCTGAGTGGTCAATGCTAATCTCTCGCCTACTGGCCAATAGGGACGTAATAGCTACGTGGTGTTTAAGAAAAAGAACCGGCGAATAGGAATTGACTTACCTTTATTGTATCAAACAGAACAGCCAAGCCTTTGCTACTTCTATTATACAATATCGGATCTGACGAAAATGTCGAAGTCATCAACACTGTCGCAAAAATATAAGCAGCGTATCCCATGTAAGGTAGCACATTGCATCCACAAAAATCACGAAGTTTGCTAAACACTTCCATTGCAATATCAACATGTGTTTTGCACGATGCGATACTTGTTTGTATTCTCTCATACGTCTCGGTCGGTATCTCAGCAGATGACAGATCACTGTATGCTAAGCTTCCTCTATGAAGCGAAAGCATGCCGGCACAATAAATGGCATGTGAACAGAGCCAAAAGTTGATATAATTTTCGCTGGCTGTTTCTCTATACAGTTTTATATTGTTGGGAGTGAACTTGTAGATATCTGGCAAACTCGTTGCCCAGAGTTCCATTCTTCTATTTAGGTCTTCATGTTCTTTAATAGGCGGCCAAATGACAGACGAAGAATCCGTTTTGGCTCTACTCATGTATTTTGTGATATCTCCAAATATTTCCAAAATGCTCAAGTACTCCCCAATGGAGTCCATGAGTGGATCTTCATCAATCAAGACCTTATCTACCGTATACGCTTGAAGTGGGTCGCGCAATATCTTACTCTCTGCTACCGTGGGTGGTCTAACATCATAATCGCCAATCTCAAAGCCTTGTGGCCGGTTCGTACTGGTACTTGAAAATCTATGTGTCGCAATAGTTCAATGTCACAAACATGTGGAAATCAAAAAAGGAAATAAATTTACTTGTCTATACAAAAGCAACTCCAAAAGATACGTCTTCGTAGAGCCATAGCTACATAGTCCAAGGTTCCATCAGGTGCTGTAATCGGTGCCTTTAATGTCTCTTCTTTATGTAGACCAAGCTCTTGACACATTCTCACGGCTATTCCCCCATATGTCCACGCTCTAAATTAAAGTCAACGCCGATTCTATTTTTTTTTGAATGGGCTTACTTTGACCCAGATGCTCTTCCATATTCTAAGCAAGACATAATTCCCCAAAACTGAAGATTGGCTATCGTTGGTTCCAACAAGGATGCATTGATCAAAGAGGTAGCCTTCATGGCATACCTTTCACCTGCCCAGTAAGGGGGATCTGTCCTTATGCTTGGATGATCTGAAAATCTGTAATAGATGAGTCACACAAGTTGAGTAATGCGCTAGTTCTTATTAATTATACCTTGCAGCAATAGCCATCACACTCCACAATAACGGCTTGGACACTGTTCCATTCGCGATAGATTGTTTAAGTCTTGCACGATGAACAAAGGGAAAGACAGAATTGATGTATTGAAAAAAGAGGTCTATCAGATGAGTCACTATCTCTGGCTCAGGGAAATCGTTATCCAAATCCTCTATATCTTGACATTAGAAATTCTCTCTCTCTCTCTCTCAAGAAAAAAAAAACCTTTTTTATCGTCCATTAAATTATCGTTCGTTGCTACCGTCAATCGTCTTTCGAGTTGTGCTAGTCTATCTTCCAATAGTTGAACGTATCCTTTACGTGGCCCTCTCTTTTTAGATTCTGTGTATTCACAATTCAAGTTGGATTCTTGACAATGTAGACAGTGAGGTTTGGTTCCATCGCATTTGATCTTAATTCTCTAATTAGAACTTTTTCAAAATAGTTAAAAAGTTTTTCTCTTACTTTTTTCTTTCTGCAAAGAATACACGCTTGTGTAGCTCTCACTCTCTTTTTACCAAACATTGAAGATCCATTTTGGTATTCTTCCATTTTATTATATATAAAGAGAGAGAAAAAAGAATAAAAAAAAACTCGCAGAAAAAAAGATCAATCTCCGCTTATGTCAAGCGGATATGCCTTGTCGAGTCAATCTCAGGAGATCCAAATTCCATATCCCAGAATCCAGGCGGAGTCGTCGCTCTTTGTCTATGTCTGTGTCTTGAATGGAGTTGAATTCGTTCGGAAGCCGTGTATTGAACAGTTTGATCGTGAACATCAGGAAGTGGTGTTGTATCATAAAACTATATATACAGCTATTAATCTCAAGAATGTGTTGATTGATTGCTTACCTTTTCGCATGCTACACAGGTTTCTCCATGCATGTGGATTCTTTCATGTCTAGCACGAGTGGATTCTGTAGGTTCAGAGGATGTACTTATAGGAAGCTTTTCTAATGGTTGGAGCCGCGGCTGTTGTTCAATAATTTCATTTTCTTTGCCTGAAGAAGAAGAAGGTTGGGTATCTGTTGGCTTTTGTTGTTGTTGCTGTCTCATCAACGTCGAATTGATGGTATGTTGTTTTAATGGCTGTGATTTTCTATAGTAAGGCTTCATCGCTGATTTACTGTTGGAATGTATCGGTAGCTCTAGTTTCTTTTGTAGTTTTTGTATTTGATGCTTGTATGCTAAGTATGTATATATGAGTCGACTGATGTAAAATATAATCTCTTTATAATTTACATAGGATCGACATGGCTTGTGAATTGATCATGCTTGATTTCTCCGTCAGTGACGACTGTAGCTCACGGATCACATCTTGTAGTCTGTAGATCTCTTGATGATTTTCAGTGACTTGCTTTTCATAAGCTATTATAAAAAGAAAGCATTGGCATGTGTGTATTTAAAGTATGTATATATGCATACCTTGTATGTTGTTCCTTAGAGCTAAGAGTTGCTGATTATTCTCCTTGATGATTGTCTCTAGTTCTGTCACTTTTCTCGCAGACTGTTCCTTTAATAATTGGCTCTCTATTTAATGATCAATCGCTTTGTTCTTCTTCTATCGTCTTGTTTTACCTTCTAGTTCAAGTTCATCTGGTGTCTCTGCGTTGCTTTTATCTTGATATTCTCTCAGCTTGTTTTCAAGGTCTATATCCAATATATTATGCATATATAAATCGACATGTTTGTATTGAATCTCACCTTGAATCGTCTGTTGTTGTAGTCGAACTGTTATTCTTTCTCGGTCCAAATTCTTCTTTAGTCTATCCACTAAGAATGGCCCCATTAATCTCTCTCTTCAAACAAGCAATAAGAAACTAACCTTCTGATTCTAAACTCATTAAAAAAAGTTGCTACGAAAGAAGAAAGACGTGACTATTTATTGGCTGCATTTTCCCTATTCTCTCTCTCTTTTTTACACTTTTGTTCATAAAAGAGAGAACGGAAGTCAATGTCAACGATCGAGTATAAGCAATATGAATCAGAGTTGCAACTTCCGGCTATTATTCATTTAATTGAAAATGACTTGTCTGAACCTTATTCAATTTATACCTATCGTTATTTTATACACAACTGGCCTAATCTATGCTTTTTGGTAAAGAAGAAAAAAACAACGAAAAAGTACATGGATTGACTATATTAAAGTAGGCCATGGATGGAGATGAGTATGTAGGTGTCATCATTTGTAAAGTGGATAAACATAAAGACAGATTACGAGGATATATTGCCATGTTGGCTGTAGCCAAAACACACCGAAAGAGATCGATTGGTTCAAGTCTTGTCAAGGTTGCCATAATGGCCATGAAGCAGATGGGTGCAGATGAGGTACATTTATATATACTCATATTTTTAATGGATGTTAATAATATATATATATAAAAGGTGGTATTGGAGACTGAATATACAAATCAAGGCGCACTGGAACTATATCAGCGACTTGGCTTTATAAAAGACAAACGACTCTATAGATACTATCTGAACGGCGTGGATGCATTTCGATTAAAGTTATTTTGTAAAACCATGGTTCCTGAATAAAAACAATATATGTATTATTTTTTATTCATCAAGAATTCTTCGGCAATCACAGGGTCTAGCATGAGTTGAGAAGCCAAAGAAAAGACAGTAAAGACGCCTTCCCGCATATTGCTCGATACACGATCCATGCGTTGTTGAAACTGTTCTAGTTTGGTCACAAGAGGGACTTGTGGGTCTGTCATCTGCTGTTGTTCTTGAGGAATCTCAGTTGTAGCCATGACATCCATAGCAAGTTGAGCTGAAGAATCCTTCTTTCTGAGAAGCGCGCTTTCTCTTGATATAAATTTGCGGATAGCACTGTAGTAAGAAGAGTCCATCACACTCGCACTGGACAGTCGGCGGTCTGCGTTGATGGCCCTTTGAGAAGAGACATCATGGATGAATATTTTTATGATCTGGTCTGGAAATTCATTATAAATTTGCTGATATCTATGCTTATGATTTAATTTTTATCCTTTTTTCTTTTATGCTTGTTATTTACATTTCAGGATCGATCTCACCCGAATCACCTACGAGAATAAACTTGCGATTGGGAAAATCACGAAGAATTTTGGAAATGACCGTTAACTTGTGTTTACCGGGCCTGCCCATGATCAAATCCTGTGTGCTCACTGTTCGTAAATGCATACTTCCCTTGGGGAACTGCTTATCGTTAATGAAATCCATCAGTGCTGGGTATATCTGCCAAGGAGAATTTGACACGTAATGAAAATGGGCACCCTCTGCTGCCCAAGCACGATAGACTTCATTCATATGCGGTACCTCTCGAGCTGTCCTGAAAAATGTGTTTTGTAATATGGCGTCTCTACCATCTAATATGTCGGTCACTTTAATGGTATCGTCTATGTCTGAAATCACAGATATTCCAGAGGGTTCGACAAGATCTACAAACCCAGTAAAGCAAGTCTCTTTGTACGTGTTAGTCATTTTTTGTTCATTTTGTTTTCTCGTTTCTCTCCCCTTACGGTTATCATCTAACCATGCTTCCACATTCAGTCCTTCTCGTGAATTCTTGATCCATTCTCGATTGACAATCACCTCTTGTTCAAATCGACCCGTTGATCCCGAATTAATAAGGATATCTTTTAGTTTTTCTTTCAACAGTGGTACATTCAGCTTAAGGTCAAGCATGCGCATGGTCTGACATCTAAATTGATTTAATAGGCTTGAAAAATGAAAGTCTTCTTGAGAGTCCTTGGCAAAGCCGCCATAGGTTCGTCCAGCAGCTAAAAGAGAGATGTTTGTTTATTCTTTTCTTTTTTTATTTGTTTATTTTTTCTTTTTTTACCTAATAAAAACCTATCAAGACGACCTGACGATGGTTTAGCAAATGTCCATCCACACAAATGAATCTTCCAGCCATGGTCATCTTGATAAGCGTAGGTTGGAAATATCAAGCATTGCGCCTGAACAGTATCTACCGAGGTAGTGTTCAAGATGTCGTCTATATCTTGAGTATCTGTTCTTGGTACACTACCCACACTTCTCGACGGAACAAGGTTGGGTTGATAATATTTATTGATTTCTTGCTTGATGACTTGAGTTGTGGCTGTTGCAAACGAACGCAATCTGTCACGTTTGCGCATGGGAGGATTGGCTGATGGGTTCATTAGAGTGAATAAAGAATATATAATGTTGTACAAATCCTTGGCGGTCCTTTATTGTTCCCCTCCTCTCTCTTTTCACGCGCGCAACACTCTTGTATACACAAGACAGAAAAAAAAAAAAAAAAAAAATTGTATACAAATAACTTTACTTTTATTTTTAATATTAAATACACACAAAGACACAAAGAGCGTAAAAACTATAAAGAGAAAAAAAGATATTAGATCCAAAATTCATCCCATAATAAAATATATAAAAGATGTATGTTTCGTTACTAAGAAAGATCTTCACATGAAGAAGACTTTCAACTCTACACGAAACGAACGTTATTTAATTCGAATTCACCTAGAACAGGTGAATTACAGTTAAAATAACAAGGATTAATATTCCACGAGTGTAACAGAGAACCATCATTGATCCGAGCATATAGCTCTGTTGATCCTCCTGACATGACTTGTGGTTTTTATTAAAATAAAATAGGAATATTTACCTTTGTTGTGTTTGTGTGGTGAAGAAGTGTGCCTTAAAAAAATTTCAAAACGCTTCCCTTTTTATAAAGAAAATGACAGCGAGGCAGTCACACTAAGCCACAATTTTTTAAAAGGACCCGTGTACCGCAATTTAAAATGCCTCTCTCTTTTTTTATGCAATGAAGCACACAGAGTCGCTAAAAAGATATAATAAGCTAGGAGAATGGAATGAGTACCAAAATATACCATTAAAAGAACACGAAGAATGGATTCAAGTCTATCAGTATAAATAAAAGCTTGTATTTTTATACGCATTTTATTCATGTGATATAGAGATATTGAGGACTACTTACCAAAAACTACAGTCAAGGTCGAACATGAAGGCACACTACATAACCTAGAAGCACTCAACGGGCTACGGACATCCAATAACTCATTCATCATTAATCATGGAGGCTCGATATGGGCCATGGACTTTGTGCCTAAAAAACGTAGCAGTCGAGACGCAGAGTATCTTGCGATAGGAGGATACAAGACGACAGAGGAACATTATGCGCTCGGAGAGGTGTCTTGTTACAAGAATGCAATTTGTATATGGAAATATGATTCTGGTCATCAACCTACACTAGATATGTGTCTACTGGGCGATTTTGGGATCATTGCAGACCTGAAATGGTGCCCTCTGAGCAGCTATGGGCCAAAACTGGGCATTTTGGCTGTACTCATAGGTGATGGATCTGTCTATATTTTAGTAGTGCCTCATCCAGACCAAATAAGGAAGCAAACGGGACGCCCCAGTAACGAAACTCTCTATTGTAAAGCAAGAGTGAACCCGCATATACCAAACGACTGATATTTTATAACAACCTTATAGTAAAGATAAGGAAGCCTCGGTTTGTGCTCAAGTCACCTCGAGCTTATTATCTCTGCATGTCTTGGTCGTCACAGTTATTGGCGTGCGGCAGTATATCAGGTTCAATCGTCATCTGGGACATCTTTCGGTCTCTTTGTCATGATATACCCATCGTCCATGTTCAGCTGATGATGACAGCGCCCATACGAAGTGTTAGTTGGACATTTCTCTTTGATAACCTGTTGCTTTCGGCAGATACAGTCGGCCGTGTCTACCTACACGATATGCGAGACCCGTTCATGAGCCAGCAGGTGATGAAGATAAAATCTCCCCTTGTGCCTGTCCTAGGAGCAGAACATCTCACCCATTCGTTCTTTTATGGAGATCCAGAAGGTAATTGCCGTCTAAACATGTCGTTCTGCTCAAAGCAATCGACAGCCCTCTTCTCGTCCGGACATGGACAGATTTGGTCAATAGCCTTTTGTCGGTTCCATGAGTTCGTTGCCTCTGCAAGCTCTAGTGGCATCGTCATGTTTAGATACTGTACAGATTCAGCGGGTCAGCCACTAAAACATAAGGGCAGAGTAAGCAGTATGCATATGTGGAATGAATTGTGTATTAATATGTTGATTAGGCTGATGGAAACTTGTTGTACTGCCTTTGTTTTGATGGTGATGTCTATCGCTATCTGAATAAGACCAATGTAAGCTTTATAAAAAAAAAGTCTAATTGCTGTGGTGATATATACACACACTTTATAGGAAAGCCGAGATTTTCATCATGTGCTACTCAATCCCAACGTTTCTTTACACAAGGTATACACACAGACACATTTGCATTATTTTGAGCTTAATTTTTAAAATTAGGTTGTATGGAACCCCAATTCAATGGCATGTGGTTGGATTGCCTCCGGAGGTAAAGCAGGTTTATGCAAGTTAGAATTTGTACCCAGTGGAAAAAAGCCCTAACTCACATGTTGGGGCATTCAAAAAATAAAAATTGTTTTTTGCTATAGCAACCAAGCTCCGTCCTTCCCGATAGTATGCTAGGCAACCCTGTGTCTTTCTCCTTTTTTTTCCTCTATCTCTCTTTCTCTTGCTCTCCCTTTCTTTTTCTTAATAATGAATGATTTAGTTCTCTTAAAATGGCTCTTATATCTTTTGATTAAACTGTAAACAATGGGCCAGAGCCCAAACTCTGGGGATCTGGATTTGGAATATCCCTGGTTGGCCAAAAAAAAACACACTCCTTGGGACCTTTTTAAACGATTTCCCGGTTTTTTTTTTTATCTTTTATCTTTCTCTCTCCCCCTCTTTTTCATAAACCAAATGGACGTCGACAGATTAAAGCCTATTCCCAATATCCCATTTCCACAATACTATTCATTCTTTATGAATTGGAAGACGCCTGTGGTGATTGCTGCTACTTATGCAATCGTAATTCATTTGCTGAATCCTAGCCCTGAAGCCGCCAAGGTATCCCGAGTAGAAGCCAAGAACCGTGGGGTGAAGAACACTTCGAGCAGTAACAAGCTGTTTACAGCATTCATTTTTGCACATAATTTGATGCTGTCGATCTACTCTGGTGTAACATTTGTCAATATGGTCCAAGCAATGCACAAGTTATTCAGTCGTTATTCCGTGCATGATGCAGTAAGTTCCCAGAAAAAAAAATTTTTTTTACAGTTTTATCTAATGTAATATAGTACTGTGATGTAGATGGTATGCTCTGGAACGATGCTCTCGGTTACTGGGGATACTTGTTTTATCTTTCCAAGTTTTATGAAGTTGTCGATACAGCCATTATTCTTCTCAAGGGTCGTCGTTCATCACTTTTACAAACATATCATCATTCTGGTGCCATGATTACTATGTGGTCTGGTATTCGCTACAGAGCTCAACCTATTTGGATCTTTGTCGTCTTCAATTCGTTCATTCACTCCATCATGTACATGTACTACGCATTAACCTCAGTCGGTATTCATCCTCCTGGCAAGCGTTATTTGACAACCATGCAGATCTCTCAATTCTTGGTAGGCATGTCTACTGCCATCAGTTACTTGTTTGTGCCCAACTGTTTGTCTACTCCTGGTCAAAAGTTCGCCGTTGGTTTGAACGTGCTCTATCTTTTACCTTTAACTTACCTCTTTGTTGATTTCGCTCGTCGTACCTATGGTAGACGACAAGCTGCTGCAAAGAAAGTGAACTAATCACACGCTTGTTACATAATTTATATAGAAACACATAAGCTGCGCTTTATTATATATATACATAAATGATATTTATTTTTTTTTCATGTTATTTTCCAACACTTCTTGTCTTGAACTTTTCTACAGTCTTTTTATGTCGCAAGTTCTGGTTCTTCATCTTTCGTCTCAGACTGACAACATTTCCTGTCTCTAAATCTTCTTTACTCAACTCTTCACCATGAAGGATCATGTTCTTTTTCACGGGATCTATCGTTTTTGTCTTCAAATTCCTTTTATGACAACGGTTCATAGCTTCCTTTATAAGATTGACTACAAATTGAAATAATGGGTGAGTGATCGAGAGCGTGTGTTGATGAGTTGCTTACGTGTTTGAAGCCAATGGTAGGACTGCCTCATACCCAACTGTTTTTCAAACTGAAATTCCTTCTGCGCCATCTCATACTGAGCCGCCAATTCCGCATAGAGATCCTGCCTTCTTTGCTGTCTCTTGACCAGATTTTTGATGATCATTGATGTCCTCAAGGGCTGTCGCCAACCCCTGACACGATAAAATTGGTATCCTGTCCAGTGCGTGACTAAGATGGGCTTTTGGTAGGGCTTTCGTCTCCTAAAGTTTCTTTTCTTGCTCTTCTTTTTCTGTGGCGGATGTCTCTTTTTGAAGTGATCAGCAACATATTGTGTCACTCGTTCTGTTGTATGTGAGTCTGCTTTTTGTAAATGAGTATGGATCTATGTATTATGTGAACAATAATGTCAAAAACTGTGTGTGTGTGTGTTTTTTTTTTTTACTTTGTTGGCTTGATCTAGTAATTCAAGTACTCTTGGACGAGAAGTAACATGTCGATTTGCTTTGAATTGCTCTCTGATCGCATTTGAAATCACTGGATGTTGTTCATACTTTTCACTTGCTCTTAAAAGTGAGCGGTACAGTCCAAGTGTCTAAATATAGGACCATTAAAATATTGAGAAAGAAAGAGGAGGGGGAGACGTTACAGCAAGTCTTGTCTGATAGCTTAATGCAGTATTGGCTGATCGAAAGGCTATTGCATACACTCTTACCATAGAGAAATATATATAAAAAAAGGGAAAGCGGGGCTTTATTTGAATACACACAGAGAGACAATTATAGAGACAATTATTTATTTTCCTATTCTTTTTTCCCTTTACATCATCTCCCTTTTTCCATGTCTGAATTTCATTCACTAGCTAACCTCATAAAACGGCTTGAGGTAGCAACGACACGTCTAGAAGACTTGGCCATGTCTTCTTCTTCTGCTTCTGCAGTATCTGCTACTGTTAATACAACAACACCAAGCACCTCTTCACACACAGGTGCACAGTCCTCGGCAGATACGAAGCAAGTTCCTGCAGTTGTCGAGAAACACGATGCTGCTCTCTATCCTCCTCTCGAAAAGTTTATTACCTTGTCATCTGATATTAGCGAACTTGTCGCTTCTCAAGTAAATATAAAAAAAGAATAATTAAGAATAATAATAATAACATCATATATAGGCAGCTCTAGTGAAACAGGCATTTGAAGCAGAGAGAGATATTATCTACATTTCTACATTAGCACAAAAGCCTGATATGTCTTCTCCTATCTTTATGAAACTACTCGCGCCTATTCAAAAGGCTTTATCCGACATTGTGAATATCAAGGACTCGAATCGCGCTGACCCAATGTTTAACCACTTGAGCGCGGTTGCTGAAGGCATCCCTTCTTTAGGTTGGTTTACTTGTGTAAGTATATAATTAAATATAATGACCAAAAAAGATCTAAATGATACAAAAAGGAACCTACGCCTGTTCCTTTTATCCGTGACATGAAAGACTCTGCACAGTTTTACTCTAACCGTGTGTTGAAAGAATACAAAGACAAGTAAGTACTCTAGTGTATAAAAAGGCAGTTATATTAACTTGACTAGGGATACCAAACATGTAGCGTGGTGCCGAGCCTATTTAGAACTCATCGAAAGCTTGGCAGTTTTTGTCAAGGAAAACTTTCCTACTGGCTTGATATGGAACGCAAAAGGTGAATCAGCTGAATCATTTATTGGAAAATCATTCTCTGAAGGAGCAACGACTGAACCATCTACTGCCACGGGCCCACCTGCACCTCCCGTCGCCCCACCTCCACCTCCACCTGTGGTCTTTGATGACGACGACAACGCTCCACCACAACCTACGGGCGCTGCTGCTGTCTTTGCCGAGATCAACCAGGGTGCTGGTATCACTGCCAATCTGCGCAAAGTAGATAAAAGCCAAATGACGCACAAGAACCCTAGTCTGCGTGCACAAAATGCGCCTGCCAAGAAACAGGGTCCACCTACACCCAACAAACCCGACAAGTTTAGTCTCAAGAAGGCGGCCAAGACATCTTTAGAGGCCAACAAGTGGGTTGTCGAAAACCACGAAAACAATCATGAGATCGTGATTGAAGAGACGGCGATCAACCAAGCTGTGTATATCTACAACTGTAAGAGCTCGACCATTCGTATCAAGGGTAAAGTCAATGCGGTCACTGTTGATTCTTGTACGAAATGTGGTATTGCTCTCGACTCAACTGTGTCGACGGTTGATGTGGTCAACAGCAAATCATTTGCCCTTCAAATATTCAAGGTAACACCAACCATCGCTGTTGACAAATGTGATAGCGGTGAGATCTACCTGTCAAAGGACTGTTTGGGTGTAGAAATCCTGTCTGCCAAATCGTCTTCCTTGAACGTATACGTCCCTGAAGATCCGGAATCTGAAGATAGTGAGTTTAAAGAAATGTTTGTGCCTGAACAATTCAAGACAACCATCGTTGATGGAAAACTCGTTACTGTCACGGTTGAACATGCAGGTTAAAATAATATAATAATAAATAACATTGAATTTCCGTCCTCTTTCTCTTTTTTCTTTATGAATCAACTGACTGTTTCGCCTCAGCTTGAAGCAAAGGCCTTGAATATTCTCAATGCAAAGAACCCTCTTGATCTTACAGACTTTTCTCCTGTTGATTACTTTAACAAGCTCTTTCCAAATGGTACTCCCCCTCAAACGAGAAACGCATAAAACAGAGCTTTAATTAATTCATATACAGAACAATCGCTTGTCTCTGTTGACAATGTGCTTGAAAAACTAGAAGCGAAAATCAAGGAAACAAACCGAGAAGCAGAGCGAATTACAGACATTCAGACAATTAAAGAAAATCAACATGTAGAAGGAGATCTCGATAAAGCCAAAGATGCCATCAAAGTATACATTTTGTTTGATTCATCTTTTTCAATATTAACCACGTATACATAGGAACTATTTAAACAGATACAAGATATCAAATCAAAGGCAACTCAGTCAGAATCCATGGTACAAAACATTACTCAAGATGTGAAATCGCTTGATTATGCAAAACGCCATCTGACTCATTCCGTCACCGTTCTCAAACGACTTCAAATGTTGGTCACAGCTGTCAACCAGTTGGAGGATTTATCCAAAAATAGACAATATCAAGACAGCGCTCAGTTATTACAGGCCGTGGTTCAATTGATGCAACATTTCAGACAATACAAAAGTGTGGTGCAAATTAGGCAGTTATCCGATCGAATTCATCGGTTAAAGAGCTACTTGGAAGATTGTGTGTTGAAGGAATTTGAGCAAGGATTTAGTGCTGACGGTGCATTGGTCGGTCAAGCTTGGATCTTGCATGATGCCTGTTTGGTCGCTTCCGTCTTGAGCGAGTCAACAAAGTAAGCTGCTTTTTAAAGAAAAGAAGGGAACTGACTTTTGTATATTTAGGGAAAAGATGATTAAGCGATATGTGGATCTTCAGCTAAAGAGTTATCGACAGATATTCAGTAGACCTACAGAAGAAGTGTCTCAGTTAGACAATATATCACGTCGATACGCATTTTTGAAGCGTATTTTGAAATCATGTAGTGAGGTCAATATATTTCCGGATCAGTGGGCAGTAAATGCAAGGATATCTGAAAAGTTTTGTGCTTGTACAAAGTAAATGTTGTCACTTTTTATTATGAACGGTCTCATTGACACACAGATATCTGTATAGGGTAGATCTTGAAGCAGTCATGAAGAATAATGTGCCAAATGTACAAGATTTTTTGAAAGCGCTGCAATTGACCATTGAATTCGAATCGCAATTGACTAAACGCTTTGAAAAGGTATACATAAAAGTCGTTTTTGCTTGCTTTATTTTAACATAAAGACTAGAATGGTGCCTTAAATTTTGAAAAGGCGATTTCATCTGGTTTTGAACCTTATTTCTACC
Organism: Rhizopus microsporus ATCC 52813; assembly: GCF_002708625.1. NCBI lineage: Eukaryota > Fungi > Mucoromycota > Mucoromycetes > Mucorales > Rhizopodaceae > Rhizopus > Rhizopus microsporus. The sequence goes on along the minus strand of NW_019671948.1, from coordinate 105,508 downwards.
TTTACATTAATGCAGAAGACGCGTAAGTTACAGAATAGACAGTTTACAAAAAAAAAAAAAAAAGTCTCTAATATTCCTAATAGAACTATTTCATCCATGATTGATTCCTATGCACAGTCAGATATAGCGATTGCAAACTTGGAAGATGATAATACGATGGTCGTGTTACCATCAAGTACAGACTTGTTTTACTTTTATAAAGAAACACTCGTTCAATGCTCCAAGTTTTCAACCGGTAAAGTGCTATTAGACCTTTCCAAAGTGTTTGCCAAATACTTGATCGGCTACTGCAATAAGGTTATCTTGGGAGGCATAGCAATGTAAGTCAAAAGCACTGTTTCTTCAAATAGTAACACACCTATTATAGAAATGAAAAGAAATCTATTGATTATTTCAGATTAGCCAGTTTAAGTCTGAATACAGCAGATTATTGCAGCATAACCACACAGCAGCTTGAGGACAAACTAAAAGAAAAGATTGATAGGGAATATGTCGACCAAATAGATTTTACAAACGAAAAGGAAAGATTCTTGCAAGCAATCTCGTTATGTATTGATGCCATCATTAAAAGTATAGACCAGGTATTGGACACACAGTTTTTGCAAATGACAAGATTACCATGGGGGACTATGGATAGTGTTGGAGATCAATCTGATTACGTCACTCAGATAATGGATATTATCAAGCGATATACAACCATCATTGGTAAAACCGTATCTAATAAACGGTATTATCGTACCTTTTGTGACAGGTTTGCAGAGTAAGTATGTGCATATATATTGTTTCGCTTTTTCATGTATATATATGAGCTAACTTTGACTCTCATATAGATGGCTTATTACGAAATACATTTCACAGATATTCAGATGTAAGCCTATTTCAGAGATTGGAGCCGAACAACTCCTGTTGGATACACATTCTATCAAGACATTGTTAATGGATATACCGTCAGCAGGTTCTTCTGGCGATGATGCACCAAGAACCATTCCTAGTTCGTAAGAAAGAATACCAAAAGCTTTACCTTCTTTTAACACTATCATAGTTATAGCCGTATTGTCAGCAACGGTATATTAAAAGTAGAAGCTATTCTCAAAACGACGATGTCACCCATCGAGCCACCCGAGGCATTTGTCGAGAACTACTTGCTACTTGTCAAGGATAAGCACATTGGCAATTTTACGAGAATACTTGATCTAAAGGGCATCAGAAAACCTGACCAAGGGCCGATCATGGATGCGTTCCAAAGACGCGTCCCGTACCATGACAATTTATCTGATAACTCACACATGATACCACCTGAAAGTGCATCACCTGTTCACCAAAACACAATGATTCCTAGTTCGATCACGACGTCATTTTCAAATATTGCCTCTACGGCTGCATCCTCTATCAAGAATAATAATAACATGCCGCTTGGCCTGTCCCCTACAGAAAGTACGCGTGGTAAATTGAATGAGAACTTTAGAAAGTTAGTGATGACAGGCATGGCCTTTCGAAAAGACTTGCAAGAAAAAAGAGGAGAATCAGGAAAAGAATAAAAAGCCTTATTCTCACATCATGTTTAATCTTTAAATGGTTCCTATATAAAAGGGATAAATGTCACACATTGTTGTAATAAGTGAAGAACAGCAAGTCGTGGTGCAGCAGTTTGTCTCCTGCTAGAAACAAAGGCCACTCATTACGATCAAATAACGTCATTCATTTCTTTTTCTTGTAAAAAAGGCTCATTTTAAAAGAGAGAAAGAATAATAATTTTGAATGCAGTGTCAGGATAAGTAATAGCAATACGGGACTTTACCAAATAAGAAACAGGATCCGACAATGTTAGCATCAAAAGGCCAAATAAGCAAACAAAAAAATATTACATTGTTTCGTACACAAGCCAAGGTCATCCTTTCTATTCGATTTTAACATAATGCCTCATGTTAAGCTCACAGCATTGGTTCATGGCATTTACAGTCCGTAGTATTTGATGATACATCATATCTAAGATGTAATTGGTTGACAACATTTATTCTTGCATAAAGATCAATTTCTTTTTTCTGTTCATAAATGACCACAAAAAATCTTATTCCATCTTGCTGTATTCTTATGCTTCCAACGTGAAGCTACTTTTTCACCGATAATGTCACATATATGCGTTGAAAGAAATAGAAAGCAAGGAAAAGAGAAGCGAAGACCGCTTGTGTTCAGAGACGAGAATCACAAGCAGTAGAACGATTGCTAAAAGAATGAAAGAAGTTGGCGAAAGTAGCGGAAGCGCCAAAAAGTAAAAAAAAAATTACAGATATATAATAAGGCGTTAATTGGCTTTAGTTTCTCACAAACAAGTATAAATTAAAAGTTGCCTGAGAAAAAAAAACGGGCAACACATCACCCACTATACTCCCAACTGCTTCATGTTGTTCTGAAGGTAATAGAGCTTTTGAAAGTGCTCAAAGTGATGACGACGATATCTTCAGTAGCAAAGACACCGTATGTATTTCTTACTACCGGACTACCGCACTTTGTTTATATATCATTTGCATTTAGGTTTACGGAATGACTGTTGTGAAAGGAAGAAATGACTACAGATACTAACCTCCGTCCAAGAACATTATTTCGTCGCACAGACCTATCATATAAACTGAAGATCTATCGGTTGTCAAATATTACTTTGATATATGTATAAATACCTGTGGATCAGAAGCATTCAATGAAACAAAAGTCAAACATGAAGTTATGATGCAAGAACAAAGCAGTTTAAAAAGCTTGAAAAACCTGGGACCTGATGTGATGGGTTGGGCTGCAAAGATCGTAACTTGGCCAGAAAAGGACATGTTTAGAAACTTGGGAACTGTTCCTGATTTGCTCTTCTTGAATTTTGTAAAATTCACTATTGTGGACTTCCTGACGTGTTTAGAAGATTATACTCATCAAAGATGAGACTGTTGGTCATAGCTTAATGTAAAATTCATGCTGTTTTTCCTCCCCCCTTGTTTTCTTTTTTTTTTTATTAAAAAGAAATGTGGCGCCTTTTTCTGAACTTGCCTTACTTGATCCTTTCTTTCAGCATACTTTATAGAACTAAAGAGAATGTATGCCTTCATTATCGTGGTCGGTTAAAGAAAAAAGTCTTTTTTTGTTACGTCATGTATATAGAATGCTTCTGTAGGACATGACCCAAAATTTCAAATGCAAATCAATGTATGATAATTGATAAGTGTATCTTTTTTGGGTGCTTATCTAATTGTACGCCATTCTGTATCCAATCACTATGAATGCGTCAGAACAAGATGGAATGACAAATTCCTTTTTTTTTTATTATTTCTATTTGTAACCAGTTTATCAATCCATCATCATTTTTTTTAAAAAAAGAGAGAGAGAAAGAGAGACACGCTTAATAGGAAATAATATAGACCAGGGGACATTGGATAAGGCAACTATGGGAAATTTCCTCTTCTTCTTATTGTTGTTGTTTATTATTATTAAACTGTTATGAGCGGGTATTGTATTGAAATGAAATGGGTGGAAGTTTAGTCGTTGTGTTATTTGACGACAAAGATAAAAGAGATTTCGCAATCAATTCATCCTCATGCTTGGATTGCTTTTGAATTTTAACGATTGCATCATCAATTTCAGATAGCTTGGTTACAGTGGTCGAAAGCAACTTCGATAGGCGTTCAACCTCTTTTTGAAGTTCAAGTCGCTGAGTGGTTAATGATTCTAGTGATGGGTATGAATATATGGGTGGTAATGTCAAATGATGTTTTGTTTCTTCATCGCTACTACTCATACTAAGTCTCTTTTGTGGTTTATCCGTAAAGTTGATCTTTTTGGATGGACATCGTTTACGTCTTTTGATGACTGTACTCTTCATCGTAGGTGGTCTATGAACATGGTGTAATTTATAATATAGACCACAAGCATTACATATAGTTTTTCCTGATGCATCTCTTCTCCATAAAGGTGTATCTGTTGCGTGACAGTTGGCACATACGATATGTTCTATCTTTGTTTGAGTATTGTTTAAACAATTGTCGCATATAGCAGATCTATCACGATCGAATAACTGTGGTCTAAAGGCATTATGGCATTTGGTACAGTTTGTTAGATATTTCTTGCGTGCTTCTTCCAACTGATGTTCTTTAAGAATCAAGGTAGAATAAGCCATTTTATAATGATGATAATAATAATAAAGAAGAAGAACAGAGGGAAAAATGAAAAATTTTATTTCTCATTTTGGTTCTAGTGTAACTATCTAAGTTATAGATAAAAAGATAAATTTTAATCTTTATCCAATCACTTTTCATCATCTGATCTTTACTTTCCCACGATGACTCCTACCAATCCGACGTCAAGGTGAGTCTGAACACCCACATGCACTTTATCCCACCGCTTCTTTTCAGTCTCTGCCTTGACCTGCCTCAGTTTTTGTTCCACTTTTCTTTTCGATTCGGTCTCTTGACTTAATTCATAAGCATGCTTTTGCTTAACATATTGCATCAGTTGTCTAAACTCTCTTCTCAACACGTTCGTCTGTCCCCCACCGTCAGACAGTCGTTGGACCTTTTGATCGAGCAGCTGTTGTTCGAGTGCATACTTTTGCTGCTTCAGGTCATCAATCTCGTCCTCGAGCAATCGTCGTTCACAGTTGAAATCCGAAATGTTCCTCGTCAGTTTATCATACTCCTTCAACACCTTTTCCAACTCGGCTTCAATACTCGCTGCCTGAAGAATAAAGCCTGATTCTCTGGTCGTGTAGATATGCTTCATCCTTTCGATCTCTGTGCGCAACTCTCGTATCTGATACTCCTTTTGTTTGACTATCTCTAGCTGTCCAATCATATCGTCAATCATGTCACCACTTGTCGACAACATCTCGACCTTGGTCTGCAACTGTTTGTTTTCTTCAGAGCGTCTGTCTAGTTCTGCTTCAAGGTAGGCTTGTCTCTTTCTGTCGACTCTTTGTCTGTCTAGTTCATGCTGCAAGTCTGCAATCACCTCCTTCTGATCGTTCAGCAGCTCGTCTCTTTGTTTGATGGACCGTTCGAGTTCTAATCTTGGCTGTTCGTCGTGCAGTACTCTGTTCAATTCTCGTTGGCCCCTTTTTAAGAGTTTATCGACCAAGTAATCGATTCTCTGTTCAAGATAAGCTACCGTCCAGGTCTCGTCGCTTTCGGATAGGGTTGTGATGCTCGTCTTGTTGCTAAACACCTTGGACGAGCTAGACGATGTCGATGACGACACAGATAGAACATCAGATGGGTCCACATGCATCTGTTGCTCGAGTCTGGACAAGAGGTGAAGTAGATAATCAATATGCCTTGCGCACGCTCGATCCGTGAGTCTCATGTGCTTGAGGTAACTGGAAGATAGGTCATGCGTTGACCGACTGGCGAAATAGAGCTCGTCAATCGAGTGCTCTAGCTGCAGGTAATCTTTTTGGATCTGGCCTAGACTCTTGTGTGCCCCGACCGAGTCGGTCAGGCACTCGAGTTTGATACAGGCCAAGGCAGCTCGTTGACTGCCCATCTGGACACGGATGTTGGTATAGAGTGAATCGAGCAAGAGCGGTTGCTTATCTAGTTTCTTTCATTCGTTGATGTTAGCTCCCTTTTTTTGCGTGTGTGTAGTGTTTTTATTACCTTTTGTAGTGTTTCTGCTTCGAGAAAGCTACTGACTGCATCGTCATCATTGGGTTGGATCAGCGTAGGTAAGGATAGTTTTCGTTCGGTCATGTCGTATTCTTTCCAAGGCATATCTTCTTCATGAAGCGTTGGTTTGGGTGTCGGTGCACTTGTTGATCGTTGATGTGTCATGGGACTTTTCTTTTTGGTCGGACTCTTAGATTTCATGGGCCTTGCTATCTGTGAGGGCCGTCTGGAAGATGTGTGTGTGTTATGAATTGGCTTTGGTATGGCGCTATTGTTGTAGAATAATTTTGTACTTGTCGCGTTTGATTTATTGAGCTATATATAAGAATTAAAGACTGAAAAAAGGAAATAGAATAGTGTCTTACAATAGACAACTTTTTGGTTTGGTTCATTTTTTTTTTTTTGTTTTGCTTATATTTTTTAGAGAAAAGAAAAGAATAATAAAAAACAAGGAATAGACTTGTATATATGAGATATTTAAGGAGCAATAAAGAAAAGAGGGGATGTTGTCAATTAAGAAAGATATTCTTCAACAGGGAACGAACTCTTTCATCATCAGATACGATTGTCACAGAGTCTTGACGAATATGCACTCTTGAATCTAAATCTGAAGGTAACTCAATCGTTATTTCTCCATCACGACTACTTTTGATTTCTATAGGAATCGAGTTCTATTATAATATATTAAATTAAATTGTTCTCTCCCCTCACAAAAGCCCTCTCTCCTTACTTGTTTAAATTGTTGAATAATCGTGTTTAGTTCAACTTGAATCCTTAGCGCTTGTCCATTGTCTCTCAGACTTGACATATCAGGATGTAGCTCTAGATTATTATTATAGATATTAAGGATTCCACTAATAGGCGCATATAGTGACACATGATGACCATTCACTTGTCGATGCGTGGGTATAATAGATCTTGCCAGCTATTTTTTTT
>NW_019671948.1:94048-98466 GCF_002708625.1 Rhizopus microsporus ATCC 52813 | reverse complement strand
ATCGATTCATGAACCAAGCAATCGAGCCTTTATGGATACATGTAGGGTCTCCAGCAAAGACGATACAAGGCTGCCTTATTTCTGGCTTGACAGTCAAATCAGTGAATCTGGCTTGGCCGGATTATTTCTACTTCCTTAGGTAAGTCCTCTACTTTTGAGACACCTATTCCAGTCCTTTATTAATTTATGAATAATCTTGTATATGATAATACGAATAACAACAATCACCATAACCTTGGCACTTCATCCACTTTCTCCTCACAATCAACTCATTACAAACTTACAATTTTAAATATCGGGTCTCTCTACTGCCAAGTTATCCGCACTCGAAAAACGTTAATCCTTTGTTCGCAGCCTTCGCCTATAATCTTTGGATATTCTATCGCTCCAAGATACAAGTACTGAAGATGACAATACTCAAAATACTCTTAACCTACAATTTAATTCTCAAAGCACCGTTTGGACAAAACGTTGCGGTGTGGTGAGCCTCAATCCTCCGATTACGGTATCGTCCACATATATCACACTAGACCAACACTTAACTGCATGCAAGGGCACTCATAATCGCCGCATGTTTGAACCTTTTGCCATGGTTACTATCTACACTACCTCAACGTACTGCCAATCGTACGGTTTTTCAACAAATTCTTTCATTGTCTCCATTTTTATCTCTCACTTTAGAGACACTCGCAGCCTACTCTACTCAAAGCCCTCTTTCTCGGATTCTTCTCGCAGGGGGCTTTAACTATGACCTTAACTGCAACATTAGCTGTCGTCTGCAGGGCTAGCGTGACATGGTTCAACAGCATTTTTTAATTGATTTGACACCAATGAGAACGGACTGACCTTCAAAAACAGTACTAGTTCTTCTACCGTTGACTATTTTACCTCTCCAGCGTTATACTCTCCATTAGTTTCTACTATATTGAGCTTGTATCCAATATATGGATGGATCACGCACTGTTGCTGGCTAATTTCAAGCTTACATTTCGTATACACGGTAAAGAGATACAATATATTAATCCTCACTTGACAAATAGCCGTTTCTTCATTAACCCAAAATTTGGACCAGCTGTTACAGACACCATCAGGTGATTTGTCACCCCAACTACTTCGGGGCAGGGTCAAAGCGAAAGTGAAGCAAGTGGCCATCCAGCTTAGCCGAAAACACAGTCAATGGCTACAGAACCTACTGCCCGCCTGTCGCAAACATATATAGCTGCATTACGACATCAGAAGTCAGAGGAGGTCTGCAGCACTCCCAGTAGTCTTCAGGTCGCTGATGTTGCTTTCTATGAGCGCTTGTACACTCCTCAACGAATATACTTATCCTCCGCTAAGGAACTTCTGCGCACCATTCCACTTGCACTGCGAATTATCACGGCACAGGGTGACCAATTAACCCGACCTTTAACTCTTGTTGACATACAAGAAGTAGCCAAGCGTTGCCCTAGCAATAGTAGCCCAGGTCTTGATGGGATTTCCTATCAAATTCTAACAATCGTATTCCTTAATGCAGCTGCCAGAGGTCTTGCTATACAGGTTTAAAATGACGCCCTCTTTCGTAGTTGCTTCTCTCCTAGTTGGCAGGAAGCCTATATGACGCTGCTGCCGAAGAAAGGAAAACGTCACTGACCTCAAGAACTAGCGATCTATTGATCTGATTAACACAGAAGCCAAAGGGTTTACCCGTCTGATCAGTGCGCGGCCCTTGCCCTATATGAACCGTTTAGTATCTCCATATCAACTGGGATTTATGCCCGGCCGTTTTATTGGCGAAAATAGTAAGCTTGATGACCTTAAACGCCATGGTGTTCCGTCTGCATCATGAATTGCTTTGTTTTTACAATTTCTAGTGTCTCTCATTACATCTTCTCTCCACTGGCCCTGGCATATTCATTTACATGCAACAAAAAAAAAAAAAAAATTCAGCATTAGTCTCGCTTTCCTTTTTTATATTTAATGGTTAAGTTGTATAAAGCAAAAGTAATTTAGATCTTCTGTCGTGGCTTGTATTTGAAGTGCACCCAAGTGCTATCTATAAATTAAACGCGTTTTCTTATGAAAACTTCTCTTGTTTCCATGAATATGATTAAACCACTTCTCGAAGAAGGTAAAAATTTCAATGACAATAATTTTGTTTTTACTTGTTCCTTATATTTTTTTCTAGCTAAATCCGAAGATATTGCAATCACATTAAGTTCTTGTCTAGTTCGTGAATGGACAAATATGAAAATGATTGAAAATATAAGCAGAGAATTCAACTTTGGAACCGAAAAAACTGCCAAAGAAATTATATTGAAGGAATTGAAAACCTTTTGGAAAGCAAAATGCAATATTAATAAAAATACAGCAACGGCTGTTAAAAGAGCCGGACAGCTGTATAAAACAGTGTCACTTGTAGTCGAGTCTGATCCAATATTGCTTATCATCAGACACAATATTGAGGAGCAGAAAAAACCTATTCGGCAGCAAGGCAGAGTTTCAATCAGAAACAGAATTATAGAGCAGGGTTACGAGGATGCTGCGAATAGTTTGTCTTGCAATCACGATAGTATCGCTTCAACAGACGAAAACGACTGTGCTACCACGCATGGTGAAGTTGCACAAAAAAAGCACAAGCATTTGAATTTAAAATCTTTCAAAAAGCTTGACAACAACAATAAGTTGATAGAATTGAACAAGTTCTAGTAAGTAAAAACGTGATTATCACATACAGTAAGTTAATCATATTTTGTAATATTCAAGTGGAACAAAAGACGTTCTGAATTTCACCAAGACTTCTTCACTTCCAAAGCGGTTTGCAAATGATGTGCAGCATATCAAAGAAACGTACGGTCTAACACTACCATTTATATTATGCAACGATGAGTACAGTATACTTAAAAAATTAAGTCGCTGTCATTCGAAAGAGGATTTATATCATGTGGTAGAAAATATTAATCCTTTTTCGAATGAATCGTGCCTTCCATATATAAAGCTTGCCGTACAAAAACTGTGAGTACAATATGTTCACCAAATCATTTGCTTCTTTTGCTTCATTACGTTAGTTTTTTTTAATTTTCTTCTTTTAGATGCAACTTGTACTACAATAAACTACTACTCAACAGCAACAACAATGAGGCTTGGTATAGATCAATCGTTTATGGCGATCTCTTTGACTACATATTTGCAGTCCAGCCATACTATATCACCAAGAGGTACACAATATACATATAAGTGATTTATCTTAGTATTTTTTTTAGATCTGAGTGTCACTCTGCAGTCATCAAATCTATGAAGAGATTAGGCTTGGTCGAAAAAGATGAACACGATGTAAGACTTGATTTTATATTCACAAATATAGCTGTTGCTGGTCTTGGTGATGCCCTTTTTTGCGAGGATAAACCAACCGATAAAGTCTCGAAAAAGGACGAAACAAAAACCTGTCACTTGAGAGAAAAGTCCTTGGTCTATTGGAAATCGCTACTTCCATACGATGCTTGTCTGAATCACTTGATGGCAATTTCTTGTCAGTTTAGTAAATTAAAACTGATTATTACTGGTACAAAAATCGTGAACGGCATAACAATGCACTCAAGATTGAAAGAAGTAAATATACCTTGCTCAGATCAAAGCGGTGCCATGTTGGCAAACTATTTGACCACTGTAATATCATTGATGGTAAGGAACTTAAAATACATAATTTTTATTTTTTTTGTTAAGAAAAAAAAAAATGATAGAGGACTGTCATTAGGAACTTCAAAGTGATCGAAACGATTATGGATGTTGTTCAGGAAGATAATTTAGTTTTCTTGTCCTCTAGCGCAAACGAAACGTGTTTCCGAGAAGATTCTGATTCAAGTTCTGAAGGGTCAATCGTATCACCAGCATTACCTAACTGGGAAGCTGCAGAAAGAGAGGACAGAATAATGAAAAAGATAGAAGCCTCCATCAAATCACTGAACGAGACCGATGAAGGTAGATACGTATCATCGTTTTGGGAGGATGTTGCCTTCAATGCAGAAATTTAAACTTGCAACATTTGCCTATCTTTATGTATAACCAGAAATAAGAAATAGTTGTTGTGTTTTAACGTTTATTAAATTATGCAATTGAAATAATGCAAGGAGCAAAAGAAGGGTAATTGACTTGAACGTTTATTTAATAAAATTGAATATTGCTGCTTTGAATAATTGCCAAAAAAAAAAAAAAAATAGTTACAGATAGCTAACGAAAAGAACTGTTGTAATAGTCGAGTACATTTATCATCCATAGTTTTTTATACATGACAGTGGGTCTATAAAAAAATTAGTACCAGTGTCAATAAGCAAAAAACAAACATGAAGTCAAGAGTTCAAACATTCGCTCAAGAAGCTGGAGCATTCCTTCCAAGCATAATGTGCCCCAAGAAGGTTGGCAGCAAAAAGAGACAACCC
>NW_019671948.1:92943-93948 GCF_002708625.1 Rhizopus microsporus ATCC 52813 | reverse complement strand
TCGCTCAAGAAGCTGGAGCATTCCTTCCAAGCATAATGTGCCCCAAGAAGGTTGGCAGCAAAAAGAGACAACCCGTACAGTGAGGGACCAACGAAACACGGTCGAAGGTATCAACCTGCAAAGGCGAGAGACCTTTCTTCTTTCAAGACTTTATGATCTAGTTATTACTTATCTTTTTGTTTTTTTCCATCAAGATTCTAAATAAAAAATAAAAAATCTATTGTCTTACGCGTTCTATCGATGACATCGTCTAAAAAAACTCCGATAAATGTTCCATTCTATAGTCTTTTCAGAAAGTAAGGTCGCATTTTTGCGGTTTTTATAATACGGTTTATACGAAAAAGCGACTAGTCAACGCGACTTCTCTTTCTGGAAATGATGCACTTGCTTTATATTATTAGTTGGTTTCGGTATAGCGCTATTGTTTTTGTTGTAGAATGATTCTATAATCGTACGCGAAGTCGCGTTTGATTTATTGAGCTATATATAAGGATTAAAGACTGAAAAAAGGAAATAGAATAGTGTCTTACAATAGACAACTTTTTGGTTTGGTTCATTTTTTTTTTTTTGTTTTGCTTATATTTTTTAGAGAAAAGAAAAGAATAATAAAAAACAAGGAATAGACTTGTATATATGAGATATTTAAGGAGCAATAAAGAAAAGAGGGGATGTTGTCAATTAAGAAAGATATTCTTCAACAGGGAACGAACTCTTTCATCATCAGATACGATTGTCACAGAGTCTTGACGAATATGCACTCTTGAATCTAAATCTGAAGGTAACTCAATCGTTATTTCTCCATCACGACTACTTTTGATTTCTATAGGAATCGAGTTCTATTATAATATATTAAATTAAATTGTTCTCTCCCCTCACAAAAGCCCTCTCTCCTTACTTGTTTAAATTGTTGAATAATCGTGTTTAGTTCAACTTGAATCCTTAGCGCTTGTCCATTGTCTCTCAGACTTGACATATCAGGATGTAGCTCTAGATTATTATTATAGA